>NC_134484.1:226584485-226676985 GCF_040206685.1 Ascaphus truei
CATGCGAGGTATGTTTTTGTGATTTTCTTTTTTTTATTATTATTCTTGAATTTGAAACTTTATTCCCACAGTGTTAAGACAAAACCGAACAATAGCTAAACAGAATCCACAATTTATTGCATGTCCTTTTAAGAATGTATGTTTTCATAGTTTTACCCTTTTTTTTTTTTTCAGAACAATTCTTTTTACGTGAAACCAAGAGTCGCTGTCCACAACTTTGGAGTGAAACACTATGCTGGAGAGGTACTGATTGCTCCCTACATTTGAAAGCATTATACCTTTTGCTACCAAAGGGGGCAGCAGTGCATTGCTTTCTGCCAGCAAATACATGTAGCTCCACTCGATCATATTTACATTCTCCTTATTTTAGTTTTCTCATATTTACAATCCTATGTTTTGTTCCCTTAAAAAAAAAGGTCTTGTACGATGTCAGAAGTACCCTGGAGAAGAATCGTGACACTTTCAGGGACGAGCTTCTTAATCTGCTGCGTGAAAGCAGGTAGGAGAAAATTATGTTTGTGCACATGTACAAAAGCATGGAAATTCCGTTTGTAAATACACATTACATCTATGTATATTATTATTATTGTTATTACTTACATTATGTATTTTATATATATATATTTTTTTTTAATATAAATATCAATTTTTTTTCTTTATTTTTTTTATTACAACAAAATTAAGTGGGTATTAATTTCTGGTTGATTTTCACTCAGAATCCAAGGTAACCACACCTTCTGAAAATCTGTGTAGGTGTCGTTATTAAGACTAACCAGTTTTTCCAGGTAGCAAATCTGCCAGATTTTATTTTTAATTTTGGGAATTGAGGGAATAATTGTTTGTTTCCATACTGCCGCTAATTCGCGTCTTGCGGCTGAAGATATGTGGCACAGTAATTTATTTTCATGTCTCGTGAGGAGGTAATATGGTTTGGTTAAAAGAAATAACCAGGGATCCATCGGTAGGTCCAAACCGAAAAACCTTTGTGACCACATGTATTTTAGATTTTGACGCCAATGGAAAACCGGATTTCATTTAAAAGATACAGTGAATCTGTTAGTACTGTGCTGCACATAAAATGCACTTTACAATATATATTTTAACAAAAATGTGTTGACGTTCAGAGTATAAAGTAGTTTGAAAGCTACAGTCCATATATTCCCTGTTTTTGTCTGATGCATTTGTTAAATGGTGCTGTTGTTTTTGTCTTTGTTACTTAGGCTTGATTTCATCTATGATCTATTTGAACACGTTTCAAGTCGAAATAACCAAGACACACTGAAATGTGGAAGCAAGCACAGAAAACCCACTGTCAGCCTACAGTTTAAGGTTAGTATGTTTGCAGGGTGAAATACCAGCCAAGTACCTGAACAAGCAATCCCACTTGTGATTTGTATAAATTATTTTAGCATCATTGGAGCCGTGGGAGGGTCTTTAGTGTTGTACCGTGCTATTTTCAGTGCCGGGACTCCGGTCCACAAGCTACTTACTGATGTAGATATCAGGTTTAAAGTTCCCTCCAGGGGAAATAATTGACCTGCTAAATCTCATGGGATCTGCAAGCCAATAGGACGCCACCACATTATTGGGTGTAGTTCCCTGCTGGTTGATGACAGTGGCTATGTTGTTTCCTACATGGAGAAACCATGAGGGTAATTATCTCGGGGACCGGAGCACTTCCGGCACTGAGAATAGCGCGCTTCAGCAACGGAGCCCCTGTTCCCCTCCTCCCATCCTCAGTTTTAATAATGTTAGAAAACAAATGCACTTAATTAAGCGGAATTGTGTTGTAATATAGTGATACAAAGAGATAACTGACCAAAGGGAAGTAATGTTAGCGATCTGTCGAATTGGCATGTTTTTTTCATTAAAATATAAGTATTTCTCAATCATAATCTTATGTTTCCAAGTAGGCAAGATTTACAAACTCCCTAATATTTTTTTATGATACAACTGTTTATGGAATCCTGTCTCGAAAGGCAAATTGTCAATTTTTTCTTTGGTGACTTATGTTTCTTATTTTGGTTAGAAAGTGATAATGAGACTATCAATAGCGAAACATACAGAAAGGCGGAATAAAATGGTCGAATAAGAATTGTATTGTGTACCCATTTAAATGTATTCGTCTTTCCCAAATACACAAGTGAAATTATCCGACACTGCCGGGTCAATTGAGCAACTCTAAATTATATTACTTTTAGGAAACCATATTTATTTATTTATAAAATGTTTTACCAGGAAGTAATACATTGAGAGTTACCTCTCGTTTTCAAGTATGTCCTGGGCACCGAGTTATAAAAAAATACATAGTAACATTAAAAGAACAGGGTTATACAGGGAATTCACATGTATATTGCGATGTAACACACCTTACTACCACTAGAGGCTGCTGTTGGAAAAATACACATCTATTGAATGCAACAAACATTTTTCCATGTTATGTAGTACATTCTTTTTAGTTTCAGATTATGCATGAAGCTGTTTTTTTATTCTAGGTCTCCCTACATTCCTTAATGGCAACAATTAGCACTTCAAATCCATTCTTTATTCGCTGTATCAAGCCAAACACAGAGAAGGTAAGACCCTGTTCTGTGTGTTTTTTATCTGACGTCCCAACAACTGCATGCTTTGTCCTTGTTGATATTTACTTATGTTATACTTCCTGGACTCGTATTGTGTGATGTACAGTAAAGAGGTTCAATGTAACCATAACATTGGGTACAGCATGTATTAACATCCTTTGTGACTATTTGGTCAGTGGCATGTAGAAACCTGTCTCCACAGCAACCCTCCTTGTTTGAGAAGCTCAATCTAAAGTAAAACAGAGTACAACTTGAAGCTTTTCCATCATAACCTTTTAGGATTAGATAACAGAACCCCATAAACATTAATGCCAATAATTTACATCTATTGACCCATCCTTCCAGTATTCAATGCTCCTTAACAGTCACTATACACCAATAGGTCAACAAAGACTATCCTGTTGGTTATGCTGCAGGTTACAAGGAAATGATAGTCAGTACAAACTTTAATGTAGAAGACTTGTTAACGGTATGTCAGGGCTATATACAGTTATGTTTTCTGTACGGATCAGGAGCTTTGTATGTCTGGCATTGTACTAAGATCTTTAGTACCATTATACATCGCAAGCTTTTTGGGGGAATAGTGGAAGGAGAGAGGGTGGGTATTTTTTAGCACCTGCTTTGAAGCAGCATAACTTCCATTTTGTGAACTATTTTTTATAGACTTCAATACTGTCCATGTGTCCTCTGTAGCTGAACTATGTTATTTTGAGCTCCAGTGGCCCCATAGATCCCAAGATACTATCGGTTTAGTTGTCAGTGTTCCTACGTGGACATTTAAATATGACCACAATAATCATCTGATAGGAAGCCGCAAAGTAATTCTCCCGATGATGTTGCAGCTTCCTTAGGGACTCGCAAGATTTGGCGGCCATTTTGATTTCCAAAACACTGGCAACTAAACTGGTAAATATCTCGGGAACCAAGGGTCACTGGAGCTAAAAAAAATATATGTTTCGGCTCTGGAGGACCCCTCAATTGGAAGTCTGTAAAAACAAATCAATGTATAAAAAAATATTTACAGAAACAACTACAGTATTTGATCCATTTGGGAATTTGTTCAAAGTTACTCTTTTGATAACTGCACTTGCAATAAGAGACAAAATACCACAGGTATTGTGTGATCATTTCAATCTGCAGTCTCACATAAGTTTAAACAGTAGACAGTGAGTGGCTTAATAGGTTAAGACTAGGTGATTGAAAGGCTTGAAATGTTCAATTCAGTAGCTGTAATAGAAAGTCAATGTTATTTGCCCCACCTCAAGTGATAAGGTAGTCAGATTTATTTTTACCCTCTGCATGAGAAAGTAACTAACGAAAGAGCCTGGGAACAAGACATAAATGCAATAAAACCCACCTTATATTTCTAGATATAGAACCATAATGACTACACAGTGCTGCTACATAAAAAACTTCAGTATGGGCTGTAAGGTGTCTTCAAGCACCAGAAGGTATCTTATGGAGTAGCACTGTTTAGACACTATGATTCTTAAGGTTTCAGCACCTGAAGGTGTCTTATGACATACTGACGCTTAGTAAATATGGCTCAGAAATTAAATTGCGCATGAAAACTTGCACCAGTGGTAACACGATATCATGCAATAACAGGAGTAATACTGCCTCACTATAGTGAATTTGTATGTTGTACCATTTTACTTATACCAGGCACACTGTGCTTTTCATAGTTAAGTATAGCTTAGTATAAAGCAAATTATAACACAATACATAACAACATATTTTAACATCAACGATTTAAAATTGTGCTAAAAGCTACCCATTCATAGAGCGAGACTCCAGCTCAATGAAAAGCAATACATTTACACTCTTCTGCATGGTGTGAAGGTCACAGGTGAACAGGGGACAATTGTCCAGTCTACCGGCAAGTAATAATCTGTCAAAACCAAAACCGCAGGCATTTCCTCATGGGATAAGAACTATGTAAATTATACTATTATTTGTTTAATCATAGTAAGATTGTCATGTTTTTTTACCTCAAGCAGACAATAACTATCAGATATTCTGTCAATCAAAAGAAAATGGCATTTATCACCCTATAAAGAAGGGTGATTCCTTTGTTAACACATACAAGAGAAACATTGACTGGTGTTGACTGAATCCTTCAGTGGTCAACCAGTTAACCATAAACTAGCCATCGATTTTCATTGTACATTGCAGATACATTAAAATGAAATATTAGCTTGTTACCATTTCCTTTTCTTTTATTCCCATTTCTAAAATGTTGTGAACTGTAAAACCTAAGGTTCTTTTAAAGATGGCTTTCTTCTCAGCCAAGACTCTTTGTACCTAGAACACAGTTATCCTGGAGCGACCAAGAACATACAACTTGAAAGGAAGGATTTCCACAGCACTCCAAACGTACATAAAAAGAGATGCTTTATTGAATCCATTATTATTATCTTTTATTTATAATGTGCCAACATATTCCACAGCGCTGTACAACAGGGTTGCAGGACGAAAGATAATAAAATAACAAACATTAACATACATTGTTACAGTAGGTAAGGGGGACCTGCCCCAAGGAGCTTACATTCTATAAGGAAGGGTACAAGGAAACATAGGGTACAGGGGGATGATAAGGTTGGTGGGTTTCGGATAGCTGCTTGTTCATTGAAACTCCTAATGCAATCATGACTGCAGTAGGAGGTTGACAAAGGGCTGGTTAGGCCCGAAACATTACTCATTTGTTATGTACCACTTTGTATTTTAAAGGAGCAATCCAAGCCGTTTTTTTATTATTTTAATATGTATGAAGCAGGGGGTATCCGGGGCTGAATCCCATTAATTTCAGCTCTGGGAAGCCCTGCTCCCGGAGATACCTAACTCGAAAGCGGGTGCCGGTATCTCCTGCAGTTTTCAGCTTCTTAGTCACACATGGGCCAATAGGAAGCAGCACCGGAAGAAGTCACGGCTTCCTATTGGCCCCCACGGCCCGGGAGCTTTGAAAAGCAGCCATATAGTGAACCCTGGAGTGGCTACCGGCACCCACTACACAGATAGGTACCTCCAGAAGCAGGGGTCACAGAGTTTAAATGAAAAGCATTAAGCTCCTGAGAACCCCCGCCCACCCCTTTCAAACCTGTATTACAAAAGGGATAGGGGAGAAAATCGCATGGATTGCCTCTTTAATTCAATAGAGCAGGGGTGCGCAAACTGGGGGGGCTGGGGCATGAGTCTGAGTGCAGGGTATGGGGGGTTTACAGAGGTCCCGGACGCTTCGCGAAGGCACTTAAATTTCTTACCTTGGCTCCGGCTGCTTCTCACACGCATTGCCATGGCAACGCGGCGTCAAATGATGCCGCGAGGTTATGTGACGTCACGTTGCCATAGCAACATGACATCATGCCGCAGGAGCCGACGCCGGAGCGGGTGTGAGGGGGGCGCAGAGGTGAGGGGACGCACACACACATACACACATGCACAATTAGCTTAACAAAACACTGCCTTGGACATACAGCGTGTTCTTACTTTATTACTTACGTTATTTTGTCGTTCCTACTGCACATACCTCACTATATATATGACAGGAAATCGACTTTTTACTCCCTAATAACCTGCATCCTCTTAACATTCCTGTCTCTCCCCCTCCCCCCTCCCCCCCCCCCCCCCTCCCCCCCCTCCACCCACCATGCATCTCGTCTGGTAAGCTGAAAAGCTTACAGGCAACAGTTACAACATCTGATAAAGACATTCTTCACATATTTTCTATTCTACTATTTTCAAATTGACATTGTTTTTGTACTTCATGTAGCTGTGTAAGACACTGGTTAAATGTCTTTAAATTTACTCCTCCTATATCTTAGATTTGGATAGAAAGCCTCTCTGCTCACATTTTATTAAATATAGAGATTCACTGACAAATGCCTGCATTAAAAAAGCTAAGGAACCGCAGGAAAATAAAGCACATTATTTAGATATTTTGGTAATTAAAGTATATTATTGTAATATAATGAGTATTTCCAAACGGTTGCGTTGGACTATGTACAAATAATCGCCATTACTTGCACAGGACCTTGGACCATGTAGCAATTCTATTTGTTGTATTCAGCTCCCTACTTTTGTACCTACCGATGTCGCACGACTTACTGTCCCCAGGGCCACGGACAAACAAGCAAAAGTCTGCGGTGCCGGGACATTGTCTGCCACAATGTAGCTGCGTGGGGTCCATGCTTCGGAATGGGACCGCCTGCAGCGTCAATCCTTCAGTGTTGCAACTGCTGCGGTCATGTAATCGCGCAAGGTAGCGGCACCGAAGGCATTAAGTCTGGTTACATCTCTGTATACTACTCCTTCCACTTGTTGTAAAGAAAATGGGATCCAATTCGTACAGTACATACTCAGTACAATCCTTTTAAAACTGGTGTTTTAAGGATCCCCCCCCCTCATTGTTTGAAAGGATCGTGCAGTACACGTCAGCCCTGCTGACATTCTGTGTTCCCAACGTCTTAAAGCAGGAATAACAAAAAGAAGTCCCATCTTTATACCTCTTTTTAAATGCAGTAAGAAATTAACCTATATTTGTAGCAATCGTTGATGGCGCACAAGAAGTTATGTTTCTGGATTCTGTATATTCAAAGCAACAACAACAAAAAGCACAGGATTTGTCAAACAATATCATTTCTCAATTACGTTAGGTTTTTAGAAAGCGGTGTTAATTCTTAACTATGTGGAGAATTAAAGAAAAGGTTACATAAAGAGGGTTACATTATATGCTTACTAGTTGTTTTATTTATTTTTTATCTCGTGGGTTTTTATTAAGGTTTAAAGATTCTGCCAGGGAGAAGAAATGATTAGATTTCTGCAGAAATAAAATGCTACCATTTGTGTTTTCTAAACAGTGACCTACATATGTTTTAAAATTGCTCACTAAACGATGAAAATTGGGACATTTTCGCATCCTTTTCATTTCTTGCCCTATAGTTAATGGGGACATTTTTTCTTTTTAACTTTGAAATTTTGGAAGAAATAACAGAAAGCTTGTTTCATTTGATTTCATATATTGTAACAGTCTGCAGTATTCTATGAAGCAGGGATGTCTGTGAAAAGGCAAACAGAGCTAAATGTGTCAGATGTCTGCTTATTGTAAGCACATTGTAGTCCATAGTGGGGTCCCTGATAACCCTTGGAGATGTTCAGTGTTGAGGTGGAACACGTGGGGTAATTAAGCTTGACTACAACACTTTTTAACCCCTTTTTTCCCAGATGAGAACTATTTCAAATTGCAACTGATCTGCAACCTTTTTATGATACCTGAATATGTACTATTCTAAAGACCCCCAGTTTACAGAGACTAACAACAATGATTTTACTCCTCTGATATAGTAATAGTACACTGGCTGCTTGTTCTTGCTCCCCTGGTTATCCACGAACTAATGTATTAATGGCGATGTGGTTTTGATTACCCCACTGCTTGGAATACCAAGAGAAAAAAATGAGAACTTTCAAATCTCCAGAGCTTGGGTCTTTTAGATTTCTGACCAGGGTGGTCATAGTTAGACCAAGAATATTTCAGAATATGTCAAAATGAATAAATAAAAATCAGTGATCAGACCGGATTACTGTACATGATTAACATGTGCCATGCAATAAAGAGGGCAGAGAAAATGAGGTATAGCATGTTCAGTGCCAAGAGTTAGTTTTTGTAGTGAACGTGTGTGAGGAAGGATAGGAAATGATACACACCATGGGTCAATGCTTCTTCTGTTCATTGCAAAAAAAGCCTTACAGGATTCTAATAATGGTAATATTTCTAGAATAAACCACATTTAGTCAAAAAGTAAAACATCAAAAGCAAATTGTATTAAAGTGTGGCACCGAACCAGCATAAAAGCTATTTATAAATAATGTTATTCCAAGACATCTGGCACATTTAGCTCTATGTAGAATGGATATGAAGATCTCACTTGGAGGGAACTGTGTATACTGTATAGGGGTGAACTTTAAAGAGCATTGGTTAAAATGTAATTCAAAATGATAATTTCAGGGTAGTGTTTCTTCAAGGCAGAGACTAAAGTAGATGTTAGAAGGGGTGGGAAGCCTTTCATAAGGTGTTGTTGGAAAGTGTTGTTCTACTATTTTATTGCTCTATTACGGTTAGGGCTGATATTAAGCTTCATGCATAGTTATATGCCATACTAGAGATAATGATAGTTCCTCAATTGGGTTATGCAACCTGTCTTTGGGGTAGGAAGAACTAGCTGGGTTAATTAGTATTCCAATAGCAACCAAAGAGTATGTGTTACATTGCAATAAATATGCTGCATTGCATATTCTTCAATCAATAGTGGCTAGAAGGAAACGATCCATAATAATATTGATCTCCAAGTGTGTCCTTGCACAACAGATGATCAGATCTCTGCTTGACCTTAAAGTTAGGTATGTATTACTGCAGTTTTATTGGATCTTCTTTTTTTTAACTCATTTTCAATTTTGTAATTACATTTCCCTAAGCCACGCAGCGACAGCTACCCTATTTAGAGACAAAACACCCAACAAGAGAGCAACGTAAATTCACATGATCCGGCTGACTAAGTTGCCTTAGCAATGGTTTGGAAAAGATATGCAATACTCATGACAAATAGCTAAGGTGCAGGCCCCGTTAATGTGTCTACACAGACAGGATGACTCTGCTGCAGGTTGGTTCTTTCTTCTCTGTTGCGCTTGACAGTTCCAAGAATGTTAATTTGTTTCTAAACCTTAAGCTCTCGACTAGCTGTGAAAGATATTTGCATACTTGACTAATACTTGGGGGTGAGCGCTGTGCTCGTGTACTGTTGGTTTTTGGGTATGTGTGCTGTTACACTAACTTGCAAGGCAGTCCTTCTCCAAGCCTGGCTTCCTTTGAGCACAAGAAGGAATGAATTAAATAAGCTCAGCCAAAGATATCACATGGGAGACTTGAAATACCAGCCTGCAGAAGAAAGCCTTTTTTGTGTGCGTGCACTGTGCTTGTGCTCAGTTCTGAGCAGTGATTGCTAGCAGGCAGACTTTATGAGAGGAAGCAAACTGAGCGAGGAAAGGGGAATAAAGGAAAGGTAGGTGGGCTGCAGTCATTAGATGTTACTACGTGTTCTGTGCATTGTATGTAGGAATTACAGTAACTTGCAGTATCAACTTATTAGAAGGCTAGTAGAGTAGGACTCAAATGGGACTTCCTACCACCAAGGACTGGGGGGAAAACTCCTCAAGCTGAGTAAGTGTTACATAACCTAATATTGGAGATACTCAGCTAGTAATCATATATGTAATTATTTTAACTTTATACCTCTTTATAAATATAAATGCATTAAGAAATTCAACTATATTTGTAGCAATCATTGATGGCGCACAAGAAGTTATGTTTCTGGATTCTGTATATTCAAAGCAACAACAATAAAAAGCACAGGATTTGTCAAACAATATCATTTCTCAATTACGTTTGTTTTTTTAGAAAGCAGTGTTAATTCTTAACCATGTGGAGAATTAAAGAAAAGGTTAAATAAAGAGGGTTACGTTATATGCTTACTAGTTGTTTTATTTATTTTTTTATCTCATGGGTTTGCATTAAGGTTTAAAGATTCTGCCAGGGAGAAGAAGAAATGATTAGATTTCTGCAGAAATAAAATGCTACCATTTGTGTTTTCTAAACAGTGACCTACATATGTTTTAGAATGGCTCGCTAAACGATGAAAATTGGGACATTTTCGCATCCTTTTCATTTCTTGCCCTATAGTTAATGGGGACATTTTTTCTTTTTAACTTTGAAAGCTCTGGAAGAAATAACGGAAAGCTTGTTTCATTTGATTTCATATATTGTAACAGTCTGCAGTATTCTATGAAGCAGGGATGTCTGTGAAAAGGCAAACAGAGCTAAATGTGTCAGATGTCTGCTTATTGTAAGCACATTGTAGTCCATAGTGGGGTCCCTGATAACTCTTTGAGATGTTCAGTGTTGAGGTGGAACACGTGGGGTAATTAAGCTTGACTACAACACTTTTTAACCCCTTTTTTCCCAGATGAGAACTATTTCAAATTGCAACTGATCTGCAACCTTTTTATGATACCTGAATATGTTAATTAATCAATGTTTTTTTTCAGCATACCGACTACACAGTCAGTTCAATCAGTGAAAGAACTGGAATGATTGTGATCTATTACATGTGCAGAATGCTAATTCCAGGGTTCTCATGTATTTTGTCATTTAAACATGTACCTATACTTCAAGTGTGCACATTTTTGCTCCTTGTCATTTGTTCTGGCAGGAACTGGAAGTCTGAAACTCTGCCACATCAAACACAGAAGGAAAACTATGAACACAGACCCGCAAATGACTATTATTCTCCAGACTTAGATTAATATAAATATGTGTGTGTATATATGTGTACATATCTCGCTGTTTTCCTCCCCCCCTCTCTGGGAGATCTGTCCTTTGCTACCAGTGGTGTGGTGCATCATACCTGTTAGGTTCCAGGACATGCTGAGGGCCCGCGT
Organism: Ascaphus truei; assembly: GCF_040206685.1. Taxonomy (NCBI): domain Eukaryota; kingdom Metazoa; phylum Chordata; class Amphibia; order Anura; family Ascaphidae; genus Ascaphus; species Ascaphus truei. Next base: position 226,595,555 of record NC_134484.1, read on the forward strand.
TAGTATGGGGAAACAGGACAGGCTTTTGGGGTGTCTTCAGGCTGTGTTCTTCTCTGGTGCAACGCCTCCATTCACAGCAGGCTCCAGTGTGGATGGAGACAGTCCCCACTGTGAAAGTCATCAAGCATTCCCTACCCAATAGACTGTAGACTCAGGCAGGGAAATATAAACAGGATCCTTTTATTGCATCCACTGCAGGTGTTATTACAGCGAATACATTTCTCAGCATAGGATCCCAGGCCTGTATGGTACTTTGGCCCTCTGTTAGAAGTCAGGCCTCTCAGTAGTCTGGTGGTAATGTCATGGGAATGCTGTGCTTTAAAGCTGTGTTAACAGTGAGCATTTGCTTATATGGGCTCCATGTAACAATGGTTTTTCAGACAAAAGGTCTAGATATTTTTGCCTATATATATATATTATAAACTCATAAATAAAACGGAAATAATGTATGTATGTGTGTGTGTATATATATATATATATATATATATATATATATATATATATATATATATGCAATACGATATATGAAAAATCCTGTATTATTCAACAAAACATCATATCCAACATTTCAGTCCTCAAACGGGACCTTTGTCAAGGTGATGATTGGTCCTGTTTGAGGACCGAAACGTTGGATATGATGTTTTGGTGAATATATATTCGTCCACGTGCGGTATCGTATTGCCTATTTATTTGTACAGGATTTGCACCCAATTTTTCTATTCAGACGGAGTGCCTATGGTTCTTTATTACCTGCTATATATATATATATATATATATATATATATATATATATATATTCAGTGCTTGACAAATCACCCAAAAATCTACTCGCCGAACCAAAAAATCTACTCGCCACCTAGTCCCGCCCCTTGTCCCGCCCCCAACCCCGCCTCTAGTCCCGCCCCCAGCCACGCATTTTAAAAAAAAGCCATAAATTGAATAAATTCCTAGTAAGAACATTCGTTTTTGATATTAGTTTATTTATTGTATTACATTATACTACAATTAGTCCTTGGTGTGTGTGTGTGTGTGTGTGTGTGTGTATTAATGTCGAATCTAGAAAAAAAAAGCCAGATGTGAATGACTAGTTTCCTGCACCCCTTAACTAGTGTCTGGATGCCCCCGCTTCACAATATTTAAAGCAGCAATCCCGTCTGGGATCTTACCTGATCCGCAGACCCTCAAAGTCCAGGTACCCTCATTCCCGCAATGTTATACATTGGAGGGGAGGTGTTCGTTACCTGTCTTCTGGGTTAGGGGGGGTTCGATGTCTTCCGTGTGAAGCTTGAGTCAGATCTGGAAGTAAGCAGTATAGGTTATTTCAGTGTAGTATAGGGCAGTTAAGATATCCAGATCCAGAGTGTGAGAGTGTGTGGGGGAGAGAGCGAGAGAGTGTGTGGGGGGGAGAGAGAGAGAGTGTGTAGGGGAGAGAGAGAGAGTGAGAGAGAGAGTGGGAGAGAGAGAGTGGGAGAGAGAGAGAGTGGGAGAGAGAGAGAGTGGGAGAGAGAGAGAGAGTGGGAGAGAGAGAGAGTGGGAGAGGGAGAGAGTGGGAGAGGGAGACAGTGGGAGAGGGAGAGAGTGGGAGAGAGGGGGAGAGGGAGAGAGTGGGAGAGGGAGAGAGTGGGAGAGGGAGAGAGTGGGAGAGGGTGGGAGAGGGAGAGAGTGGGAGAGAGAGTGGGAGAGACAGAGAGACAGTGGGAGAGACAGAGAGAGAGTGGGAGAGACAGAGACAGAGAGAGAGTGGGAGAGACAGAGAGAGAGTGGGAGAGAGAGAGTGGGAGACAGACAGAGAGAGAGAGAGACAGAGAGAGAGAGAGTGAGAGAGAGAGTGGGAGAGAGAGAGAGAGGGAGAGAGAGAGAGAGTGGGAGAGAGAGAGAGAGAGAGAGTGGGAGAGGGGGAGAGGGAGAGAGAGGGAGAGAGTGGGAGAGGGAGAGAGTGGGAGAGGGAGAGAGTGGGAGAGTGGCAGAGACACAGAGAGAGAGAGAGTGGGAGAGACAGAGACAGAGAGAGAGTGGGAGAGAGAGTGGGAGAGACAGAGACAGAGAGAGAGTGGGAGAGACAGAGACAGAGAGAGAGTGGGAAAGACAGAGACAGAGAGAGAGTGGGAGACAGACAGACAGAGAGAGAGACAGATAGAGACAGATAAAGAGACGTCAAGGCGCCGTGACATTGACGCTGCTCCGCGCTGATTGGATGTTTTCAGCCGACAGTGCTCTGAAAAACAGCTTGGCTGTCGGCTGAAAAATCCAGCGCCTCAGCACGCCTGCGGACGCTCGCGTGAGCCCCCTCTCAAGGCATCCTCATTGAGTATGCAGGGGCTCAGCGCGGAGCGTCCGCACGGCTCAAGGCGGCCTGTCCTTCTATGGACTCGGCGAGAGAGACAGATAGAGAGAGACAGATAGAGAGAGAGAGACACACACACAGAAAAAGAGGGACACACAGAAAAAGAGAGACACACAGAAAAAGAGAGACACACAGAAAAAGAGAGACACACAAAAATAGAGAGACACACAAAAATGAGAGACACACAAAAATGAGAGACAAAAAAAGAGACACAGAACACACACAGAGAGAATGAGAGACAAAGACAGAGAGAGGGCGAGGGCGACACAGGGAGAGGGCGACAGGGAGAAGGCGAGGGCGACACAGGGAGAGGGTGACACTCACAGACACACACTCACTTTCACTCACTCAGACACGCAGAGGCACACTCACGCAGACACTCACGCAGAGACACACTCACGCAGAAGACTCACAGACACACACTCAGAGACACTCACTAACACACACACACACACACACACACACACACACACACACACACACACACACACACACACACACACACACACACACACACACACACACACACACACACACACACACAGACAGGCACACAGACACACTCACAGACACACAGGCACACTCACAGACACACAGGCACACTCACAGACACACAGGCACACTCACAGACACACAGGCACACTCACAGACACACACACAGGCACACTCACAGACACACAGGCACACTGACAGACAGACACGCACACAGGCAGACAGGCACACTCACAGACACACAGGCACACTCACAAACACACAGGCACACTCACAGACACACAGGCACACTCACAGACACACAGGCACACTGACAGACACACAGGCACACTGACAGACACACAGGCACACTGACAGACACACAGACACACTCACAGACACACAGGCACACTCACAGACACACAGGCACACTCACAGACACACAGGCACACTCAGAGACACACAGGCACACTCACAGACACACACACACAGGCACACTCACAGACACACACACACAGGCACACTGACAGACACACAGGCACACTGACAGACACACAGGCACACTGACAGGCACACAGACACACTCACAGACACACAGGCACACTCACAGACACACACACACAGGCACACTCACAGACACACACACAGGCACACTCACAGACACACACACAGGCACACTCACAGACACACACACAGGCACACTCACAGACACACACACACAGGCACACTCACTGACACACACACAGGCACACTCACAGACACACAGGCACACTCACAGACACACAGGCACACAGGCACACTCACAGACACACAGGCACACTGACAGACACACAGGCACACTCACAGACACACAGGCACACAGGCACACTCACAGACACACAGGCACACTGACAGACACACAGGCACACAGGCACACTGACAGACACACAGGCACACTGACAGACACACACACAGGCACAATGACAGACACACACACAGGCACACTGACAGACACACAGGCACACTGACAGACACACAGGCACACTGACAGGCACACAGGCACACTCACAGACACACAGGCACACTCACAGACACACAGACACACTCACACACTCACAGACACTCAGTCTGTCACTCACACACTCACCGGGTCGCACGTGGCAGCAGTGGGGTCTCCGCACGGCAGTGGGCCCTCCACATGGCTGGGGTGCCTCTCCAGCAGCAGCAGGCCCCCCCCCCCCCCCCGAAGCAAGCGAGGATCGGGGGCAGGTGATTAGGGGGAGATCATGGGCAGGAGGCGGCCTGGCGCAGGAGGCGCGCACGGGGGAAGCTGGGTTGGCGCTTCCCCCTCCGTCCCACGTGGGGAGCGGAGGGGGGAGGGTGTGGGGGGGGGGGGCTGGATCGCGCGCTTGTTTTGGGCTTCCCCATCCGTCCCACGTGGGGAGCGGAGGGGGGAGGGTGTGGGGGGGGGGGGGGCTGGATCGCGCGCTTGTTTTGGGCTTCCCTATCCGTCCCACGTGGGGAGCGGAGGGGGGGGGCTGGGTTGCGCGCGGGGCTTGGTTTGGGCTTCCCCCTCCGTCCCACGTGGGGAGCGGAGGGGGGAGGGTGTGGGGGGGGGGGCTGGATCGCGCGCTTGTTTTGGGCTTCCCCATCCGTCCCACGTGGGGAGCGGAGGGGGGGGGGCTGGGTTGCGCGCGGGGCTTGGTTTGGGCTTCCCCCTCCGTCCCACGTGGGGAGTGGGGGGGGAGGGATGCAGGGGATTCTGGGTTGCTGGGGGGAACAGGCAGCGGGCCCACAGGCAGCGCAAATGGCAGGACACTCTGCTTGCCCTGTGCACGCGCGCCGGGACCACAGGAATCGCCGCCATTTTTTTTAACTTTTTTTTTAAATATCATTAACAGGCACCCGGCCGGGCCCCCCCTGACTCACGGGAGGAGATCAGTAGGGGGAGGAGATCAGGAGGGGGAGGAGATCAGGGGAAGGAGCTCTTCCCCGCGTTAACCCAATCAGGGAGGGGGATTATTTATTTATTTAAAAAAAAAAAAAAATTGGCACGAGCAGGGGAATTCATAGAGCTGCAGCACGGCTCGCCAGCGGCCTAAATCCACTCGCAACGGGCGACTGGTTATCATTATTTGTCGAGCACTGTATATATATATATATATATATTATATATATATATGCACACACACACTGTTCAACATGTTTGCCAAAAATACATGCTTGTATTTCAAAGAAAGGGGAATATAAATTGAGGTGAATTATTTTGTGAATACATGCAGATATATAAAAAATCTGCTTGATGATTTTATAAAGAGAAAGGATTGATGTGAATCAGAAGTATAGATAGCAATCATCGCAAGCACCATGCGATTTTCCAAGCACAATGATGCGGCTTTGCCTGATGTCACTTCCTAGATTCATTTAGCATAGGGAATGAGATTGCAGTTTAGATAAGTGTTAGGATCACATTTGATAAATACATTCTGGTGTAAATTTAAACCCCTTTAATTATGATGATTTATTTCTATTGCTGTAGAAAATGGTTGATCTCTTACATTTCAGACAGGCCACCGACAGGGGGGGACAGGTCAGTCAAGGGGCCCGGCCTCCTAATTTTTATGGCCTGCCCCTCATCTGGCCGCCAGCTCTTTAGACCTAGGTCACCTTTCTGCGTGCCTAAGGCAGGCATATCCATGGGCCCGTGCGGTCCTCCCGCTCACCAACAACCTTCCGGACAGCTCCATTGCCCCCCCAGGACAATTACCTCCTCGTAACCCCCCCCCCCGCGGCCCATTACATCCCGCCTCCCCATGCCCATACCTCTTTTTATGCCCAACTGCCTTACCCCCATGCCCATGCTTTTTTACCCCCACCCACCTCCCCCCTCAAGCCCATACTGGCCCCCAAGGTCCATACCTTCTACTCAGCTGCTTCTTATATTTTTCCTGGGCCCAACCATTTCTGTTGGTGGCCCTGTCTGCAGACACATTTTAGGCCAATGGAGCAGATCCTGTTGCCCACGTCCAAAATGTACAATGAGCTTGTTTAAGATGTTACTTTAAGATTTGTGTTTCATAGTTGGAAAGTGTTGTTTTTTTATAGGTTGTTATATGTTTACAACACCAACTTATTCATAGATGAAACGAAAGTGTACAAAGCGTTTGAAACCTCACAGGTCTCTTCTTCATACTTACTATTTGGTGGTGAAATATTCCATTTACTTTTTTTTTTTTTCATTGTTATTTTTTAATGAGGTAGGTGATTGAGAGGCTGGACCTGTGGCCCCTCAGATTATCATGTGCTACTTTCTACTATATAAGGTGTTATACGTAACCATTGTTACCCTGTTGGAATATGAACCACTACTTACCTGGTTTGGGTCTTTGTGTATATATATGCGCACTCGATGATCTCATACACTGACCTAGTTACTTTGATAAAGGAAAAGGTGAAATTCAGATTCTGAGCGTCGGGTTCTGTGTGGCTTTGTCTTTTCTTTGTGCCTTGAATGGCTGCCCTAGATTAAGCAGAAAAATAAAATAGGATACCCTGCTGAATGTTCAGTTAATTGCACCAGGCACAGAATGTGTTCTTATTTCAGCTGAAAGAAATGGCATTGAATCGAGTAACAATGGCACTAGACACCCTATGCAGGGCATCTGAAGAACATTGTGCAAATTAATGTGCTTGCAAGGTTGGAACATGATGGGGAGTTATGGCCTTAACCCTTTGAGTGACACTAGAGGGTTATGTGGAGCATGGCATTGAAGCAAGGTGAGGGCAGGAAGGGAGCTTGGCAATGTGCAGTGAGATGCTGCTATAAAAGCACACCAACAGAAACATACATTGACAACAGAAAACAGAAAAGCCCATTTGCCAAATTTACTGTATTTACATATTTTCTTACTTATTCTGAAACCTTATATGCTGTTTTAGGTTTAATACTATATTTCTTGCACTGTAGGGTAGCGATCTGAAAATGCAGATTTTTTTAAAACAGTTGTTTCCCCATAACTTGGGCTAAGAGGTTAGTGCACGCATCCCACTACTTTCTACATATCAGAAAATGGCTTCTGTCTTTCACTTGCATCTCCTTCACTTGCATCTCCTTCACATGCATCTCCTTCACTTGCATCTCCTTCACTTGCATCTCCTTCACATGCATCTCCTTCACATGCATCTCCTTCACTTGCATCTCCTTCACTTGCATCTCCTTCACTTGCATCTCCTTCACTTGCATCTCCTTCACTTGCATCTCCTTCACATGCATCTCCTTCACATGCATCTCCTTCACATGCATCTCCTTCACATGCATCTCCTTCACTTGCATCTCCTTCACTTGCATCTCCTTCACATGCATCTCCTTCACATGCATCTCCTTCACTTGCATCTCCTTCACTTGCATCTCCTTCACATGCATCTCCTTCACATGCATCTCCTTCACTTGCATCTCCTTCACTTGCATCTCCTTCACTTGCATCTCCTTCACGTGCATCTCCTTCACGTGCATCTCCTTCACGTGCATCTCCTTCACTTGCATCTCCTTCACTTGCATCTCCTTCACGTGCATCTCCTTCACGTGCATCTCCTTCACTTGCATCTCCTTCACATCCATCTCCTTCACTTGCATCTCCTTCACGTGCATCTCCTTCACGTGCATCTCCTTCACTTGCATCTCCTTCACATGCATCTCCTTCACTTGCATCTCCTTCACATGCATCTCCTTCACATGCATCTCCTTCACTTGCATCTCCTTCACTTGCATCTCCTTCACATGCATCTCCATCACATGCATCTCCTTCACATGCATCTCCTTCACTTGCATCTCCTTCACTTGCATCTCCTTCACTTGCATCTCCTTCACTTGCATCTCCTTCACATGCATCTCCTTCACATGCATCTCCTTCACATGCATCTCCTTCACATGCATCTCCTTCACTTGCATCTCCTTCACTTGCATCTCCTTCACTTGCATCTCCTTCACTTGCATCTCCTTCACTTGCATCTCCTTCACATGCATCTCCTTCACATGCATCTCCTTCACTTGCATCTCCTTCACTTGCATCTCCTTCACTTGCATCTCCTTCACATGCATCTCCTTCACATGCATCTCCTTCACATGCATCTCCTTCACATGCATCTCCTTCACTTGCATCTCCTTCACTTGCATCTCCTTCACATGCATCTCCTTCACATGCATCTCCTTCACTTGCATCTCCTTCACTTGCATCTCCTTCACATGCATCTCCTTCACATGCATCTCCTTCACATGCATCTCCTTCACATGCATCTCCTTCACTTGCATCTCCTTCACATGCATCTCCTTCACATGCATCTCCTTCACATGCATCTCCTTCACATGCATCTCCTTCACATGCATCTCCTTCACATGCATCTCCTTCACATGCATCTCCTTCACTTGCATCTCCTTCACTTGCATCTCCTTCACTTGCATCTCCTTCACTTGCATCTCCTTCACATGCATCTCCTTCACATGCATCTCCTTCACTTGCATCTCCTTCACTTGCATCTCCTTCACTTGCATCTCCTTCACTTGCATCTCCTTCACTTGCATCTCCTTCACATGCATCTCCTTCACTTGCATCTCCTTCACTTGCATCTCCTTCACATGCATCTCCTTCACATGCATCTCCTTCACTTGCATCTCCTTCACTTGCATCTCCTTCACTTGCATCTCCTTCACTTGCATCTCCTTCACTTGCATCTCCTTCACATGCATCTCCTTCACATGCATCTCCTTCACATGCATCTCCTTCACATGCATCTCCTTCACTTGCATCTCCTTCACTTGCATCTCCTTCACATGCATCTCCTTCACATGCATCTCCTTCACTTGCATCTCCTTCACTTGCATCTCCTTCACATGCATCTCCTTCACATGCATCTCCTTCACTTGCATCTCCTTCACTTGCATCTCCTTCACTTGCATCTCCTTCACGTGCATCTCCTTCACGTGCATCTCCTTCACGTGCATCTCCTTCACTTGCATCTCCTTCACTTGCATCTCCTTCACGTGCATCTCCTTCACGTGCATCTCCTTCACTTGCATCTCCTTCACATCCATCTCCTTCACTTGCATCTCCTTCACGTGCATCTCCTTCACGTGCATCTCCTTCACTTGCATCTCCTTCACATGCATCTCCTTCACTTGCATCTCCTTCACATGCATCTCCTTCACATGCATCTCCTTCACTTGCATCTCCTTCACTTGCATCTCCTTCACATGCATCTCCATCACATGCATCTCCTTCACTTGCATCTCCTTCACTTGCATCTCCTTCACTTGCATCTCCTTCACTTGCATCTCCTTCACTTGCATCTCCTTCACATGCATCTCCTTCACATGCATCTCCTTCACATGCATCTCCTTCACATGCATCTCCTTCACTTGCATCTCCTTCACTTGCATCTCCTTCACTTGCATCTCCTTCACTTGCATCTCCTTCACTTGCATCTCCTTCACGTGCATCTCCTTCACTTGCATCTCTTTCACTTGCATCTCCTTCACATGCATCTCCTTCACTTGCATCTCCTTCACGTTTTCACTGGCGCATGAGCTCTTGTTCTAAGCCCACTTTACTCTGAAAGCCATTCTTTTCCAGGCTACAATACAGAAACTGTAGGCAAGGGGTGACCAACTCCAATCCTCAAGGGCTACCAACAGGCCACGTATTAGGGATACCAACAGGCCACGTATTAGGGATATCCATGCTTCAGAAAAGGTGGCCCAATCAGTGGCTCAGTCATTCTGCGGTTCTACTTCACAAGACACCTCCCAGCGCAGGACGAATAGTTCCTTCACTTGAATGGGTTGTACGGTATCTTATATGACATGGCACCACTTCGGCCTGCTTCTGTTAACTTCTTTAACACATTGAACATAGAAGAGATTAAAGGAGAAGTTCCCCCTGTCTGTTTTATTTTCCCCATCCCTTTTTGGCACCAGAATAGGAACCCTGGGATCCCTGGAGCTGAAACATTTTGTTTTCAGCTCCTGGGAAGCCGTGGCGGTCAGCGTACAGTACCGGGATACTGATCCCGAGGAAATAATGTCGGACAATACCCGCAAAGGGCTCGCTAGTAATGGGATATCTCGGACACTATACAGAAGAGGGAAGATTCAGCTAACTCAAAGAGAAACAAGCCTAGGTAGCTCCCTAGCGTATTAAGATGAGGGCACCTAGGGAAGAAGCAAAAAGTCCAAACACTGTAAATATATCTATGAATAGAGTGAAGAGTGTCTAAGTGTAAAAGAGCATTATCAATGACTGTTAAAAAAGCTCTTGTTTGCAGTATAAAAGTTCCTGTCGCCCATTATTATTCCGTCTGCATATCTACACCCAGCCTGCATGGACCTAGCACCGTAACGAGGTGTGAGAGACAGAACAAAGCCATGTACATAATCAACCGATGTAAACTCCTTAAGAGCCGAGCAAGGAGGATTACACTTATATTACATAGAGAACGCTCCTATTTAAGATCTCCAAAGACAGATACTTAATGAAGATCTGATATGCTGTTATACTGTAGAGGCAGCAGTTTGTATGTACAGGTGATGAACGGTTTCATCTTTCACCTCACATATGAATACAGTCTTAACAACTTAAACTGAGACACCTGAGTGATTGAGCAATCTCTTTGTTTCTCCCCAATCTCAGGGCTTATCTGCAGGGTGCCTTACATAGTTACATATTAGAGGAGGTTGAAAAAGGACATATGTCCATCAAATTCAACCTATGATAAATGTAGGCAACAGATACTCTATCCTATATTTGTATTTACAGTAATTTGATCCAGAGGAAGGCAAACATAAAACCCCAGTGAAATATCATCCAATGATATCTCATAATGGGGAAAATAAATTACTTCCAGACTCCAAGAATTGGTAATCATATTTCTCACTGGATCAACATCCCATGGTTACTTATTTGTTATATCCCTGTATACCTTTCCTATCTATTGTATCTGCCATCACAGTCTCTAGCGGCAAAGACTTCCACATTTTAACTGCCCTTACCATATAGCACTTTTTCCTTGGTTGCTGTTGAAATCTCCTTTCCTCCAACCTTAAGGGATGAACGTATGTCATTTGTACTGCCCGTGGGAAGAATAGTTCTTTTGAAAGCTCCTTGTATTGACCCTGAATATATTTGGATAAAGTTATCATATCCCCTCTTAGATGCCTCTATTCTAATATAAACAAATCTAATTTAGCTAGCCCCTCCTCATTAGTCAGATTTTCCACCCCTTTATTTATTTGGTGGCCCTTCTCTGCACTTTTTCTAGTTTCATAATGTCTTTTTATGGAGTGATGCCCAAAACTGTACTCCATATTCAAGGTGTGATCTTACTAATGTTTTATAGAGGGGCATAATTATGTTTACTTCCTTTACATCCATTGCCCGTTTGATGCAAGATAAGATCTTGTTTGCATTTGTAGCTACTGCATGACATTGGGCACTATTGCTAAGGCTGCTGTCTACGAGCACTCAACAATCCTTGGATTGGCCTAATTTTGCACCATTTCATTTGTAAACCACCTGTTTATTCTTGTTTCCCAAATGCATAACCTTACATTTTTCTGTATTAAACCTCATCTGCCATTTACCTGCCCACGTTTCCTGTATATCCAAGTCCTTCTTGAGAGAAATTACATCCTTGGTACCACAAACTGAAAAGATCACATAGATTAGTGGTGTGCACCCCCATCCTCGGGGAGACCCCATCCAGGCCATGTTTTATGGGGTAATCAAGTAGTATTCTATTCTACAATCTACATTCATTTTTGGATCTGTGATTTCCTGGGTCATCATTTCTACAATCAACGGTGCCTGGGTCTCCTAAAGGAGAGGACTGAAAACCACTGACATATTGATATATTGGTGCCCTGCTAATTATAGCAGCAGGGATGCATAGAAAGGTATTTAGAATCCTAGACCGAACCAAAAGGAAAAGAAGTACAGAAAGTCAGGAAAAATATACTTTTTGTTTTTTTAATAAAAGAGAATTCTAGTGTGGTAATTTATATTATGTAACGGATGTGAAGTCTGTTTTATGACAAAATATCATTGCTCAATATAATCTCTAGATACTGGTATGAGGAGTCTGTAGATGTTCTGTAACGTTACATTCACTAAGGCAGTAAGTAATGCAGTGGGTATTTCCTCTTGTAAATGACAGCAAACACAGTTTTCTCAAGTTCCTTGGTTATTAGTTTAGTGGGGAAGGCATTATGTGGATCCCATAGTATCGTAGCAACCTAAAGCCGTTAGTGTTCAGGGAAGTATTTTATTGTGTGCCTATTTTCCACAAATCAAGTGGGCTGTGGTCTGTGATTTCCTCTTTAGACGTTCAACAAACAGCCTTGTATTAAGAATGTAAAACTTCCAGGCCCGTCATGATCCTCAGCTTACCATTTCAGACTAAGCCTCACTATATTTTAACATGTAAAAAGGCATGAATATTTTATATTTGTAAAATTATGTTAACCCTTTCAGCGCTGGAGGGTTGTGCCACTTCCGTGGCCTCGTACTCCGCAGAATGTTCGCATCACGTGATGCTGTTTCCGTTCCGGCCGGATGTGACGCGGAAGGGACGTCCCCTTCAGTGTGGTATGCGATCGGAGCGCTGGATGTGCACAGCCCCTAGAAACCGAGCAATAGCATACAGCGTACATCATAAGGGCCCTGGGGTGGTGTTTTTATTGACCTACACCATACGCCATTAGGGCACTGAAGGGGATAGTGGATCAAAATTTAATGATCATTCTTTCTTTTTTCCTTCCATTAAATAATGTACTGCAAACCACAAACAACATAAGGCTTTTTATATGCACCTGAAACATTAAAAAAGATGACCATCACTCTAGTGAACTTGCTTCTAATCAATTTCATGGACAATACAATTCCTGCTTTGACCATTGTTGCAGGATAGCCCCGTGGAAGAGCAGCTGTCTTGAAATAGGCATCCAACAGCCTGTTTATCATGGTAATCTATCCTCCATCCAAGGGGCTGATTGATTTCTTTGAAGGGATGAAGATGATCAGTGACAATGGAGGTGCAGAGATGACAGAGTAGCAATACAATTCTGAGGTTTATCATCAAGGGATTTAAGCGTTTGATTGGCTTAACATTAGGCCACATTATTAACACATTATTCACAGGATTGATGCAGGGTCCCTTTAGGTTTCCATATGTAAGTTAGGGTCATCCTTCTGTCCCACCCCTGTCATGAAAGCATCATCTAGAATATGAAAAGCTACTCTTCAACACAGACTCAGAGGTTTTGCAATCAGGAGCAATATGTCCCACAACATCTCTTTATTTATTTTTAAACCAGTGAAACAGATATATATATATATATATATATATATATATATATATATATATATGTATTACACATATGTTGTTTGAGTTTGCAGTATTCAATGTATTTCATTTAATGTTTTATTTATGTAAAATTAAAAGTAATTATGGACCTTTGTGACCCTGTTCCCGGCCAGTCAAAAATATCTATGTGGGCTCTATAAATGTACATCACTGATAATATTTATGCAGTTTAGTAATGTTAATCTCTATAAGGACCCAATATATACATGTAATTTGGGCTAATGTCAATGTGAGTAGAAGGTGGATGATTGGGTGATGTTCTTACTATTTGTACAGTACAATGTATAGTATGGAACATAATATTTAAGTATATACATCTGTACATACTGTATGTGAAACACTTTGGCTTTATATCAAGCAGTTTGTTTGTAAAGTTAGTAAAATGGACCATGTCATATTTCATTCTGTAGTGTCTCTAGTATCTTCCTTCTCTATTGTCTAGTGCAGGGTGGCCAACTCCGGTCCCCAAGGGCCACCAACAAGTCAGGTTTTAAGGATATCCCTGCTTCAGCACAGGTGGCTCAATCAATGGCTCAGTCAGAATGACTAGTGCTTCAATAGTAATTCGTGCTTGAAACATTTCATACACATTTCTCAGGCAGACAGAGATAAGCCAAATGCAGATATTGCAGATTAAACTGAGGGGAGGAAGTTAACACAAAGAATAAAATAAAGTGATACACCCCATGATAAAATGTGCACGAAATAGCATAAAGTCAGGGAATCCCCCTGTCTTTTGTCTTGTGGACAAAGAAAACTAACAACAAATTTACTGGTGCATGGAAGTAGCTTAATACAGGTGTAACGATGTGCTCACCACAAACAAGGCGTGACCGCGGGGCCGAGGTGGGGATTTGGTAAACGCCAACCCACAGCCACGATTGCGTGTCTGGAGTGTAGATTGATCGAGGTAGTCGGGTCGGGATAGGAGAGGTCAGGATGGTCAGTGATACTTGCCGAGGTCTGGATAGGAGAGGTATGGATCGTTGCAGGTATTTTGCCAAGGTCGGGATTGGAGAGGTGCGGATTGTCATGGGTAAGCCGGGGTCAGGAGTGGAGAGACGCGGAAGGTCGATGGTAAGCCGGGTAGGAGCAGAGAAGAGCGGAATCCAAAAACAGGCAAGGTCAGGCAACGGAGAACAAGACAGACTAGGCTCAGACAGGGGGCAAAACTGTGATGAACACAACGCACATAAACCAAGTTTATGCTCAGCCAAAGAGTGAATGGAGAGCAGGGTAGAAGTAGGAGAATAGCACCAATGAGAAGGCTGCAGGCAGCGGAGTTACCAGTAAGGTGTGTAGTGAGTGGTGGAGGAGGAGTCCAGTGCAGGTGTAGAATGCAGAGTAGATGCCAGGTTAAGAGTAGGAGTGTGCACGCGCCCTGCACCTGTGATGTCACATTGTGGGCGGAGTCTGAGGACAGGACCAGCGAAGCTGGCTCTAAAGTCAGCGCGCCTGGGCTGGCGGGTGGCATTATCGCGGCCATGAGTGTGCCACACTGCTAGTGGAACCTGGGAGAGGGAGCAGCGGGACTGGCACCCATGTCAGTGCGAGACCTGTGCGCGTTCCTGGGCGGACGAACGGCATCAGCACCACCAAGAGAGGCGGAGCGGGCCGAGACTCCCTGGGTGGGAAGTGGTGAGTAGTTGCGCCGGCGATTGCCATGGATCTTCACAACAGGGCAGTTTGACAAGTATTGACTCCTCATTACATTTTTGTAAATCACTTATGTATCAAACGTATACAGTAGATACGTTACATCTGATAAATGTTTTATCAATACTGATTTATCACACCTATCATTTTACCAGTAGTAAATTCATCTAGTAAACAATGATAATACTAATATATATATATATACATTTATACATATATATATGCCCCCTAAATACAGTATGCCAGTTTCATACAGATACTTTGGGATCTATATATCAAGGCAATTCTGGGACAAAATCAGTACATTTTTATCTTGCTCCTCCGTATCAAAGCTTGTTGTTCCGTCTGCCCTAGCTTGCACCATGGGGAGTGTCAGTAGGAGAAGTTGGGGAAACGTTACATTATGTACATGTAACCCATACCCCCCCCCCCCCCTCTCTGGGAGAAGGCCTGAATTACTATCTAGTGTGGTGCTGAGGCATACCTGCTACTACAGGAGAGCTGAGTCTGCCGTGGTGGTAAGTGGCAACAGGACAGGCTTTTGGGTGATCTCTGGGTTCGGGTTCATGGTGTCAGCGCCTCCAGCTGTGATGGGATCCTTGGTATGTGGATGTCAGTCCCCACCACTGCACTCCTTACCCCTCCTGCCCAGGAACTGACACCCAGGCAGAGGTATAATGAACAGGTAGCTTTATTGGACATGCTGTACAGCTCTTCATACAGCATAGGTGATACTGTCCAATATCCCAGGACTTCAGATGGGGCTCACCCCGATAGTATGGGGCCTTGAGTCTTGATGTTCCCTAGGCCTTTCGGCCTAGGGTGGGCAAGCTTATCCACGCCATGGGAGAGGCTGACAGCCCATGCTCTCACCTTGGAAGGCAGAGCAAGACAGTTTAACTTTGGGCCACTCCTCTGATTAGGATTCTAGAAGGGGCAGGCTCATGATCTGTACCTATCCTGATAGGCTTACACAGGTCATGAGTCACCACCTCACTTCTGTCCATCACAGAGGAGGCTGCAGGGGGTGTAATACCCACAGAATTAACCTGTTACTACCCTGAACTTACTAGGGACTTACGTAACAGTGGGAAAGACAGGTAGAATGGACTTACCATGTTACATACCTATTATAAGGAGATGTATCCTATTCTGTCTATGTGCGCCATTCTTTTTCCCTCCACATCTGAGGTGGTGTAAGAGTAACATTCTGTATCAGATGTAAGAAATTGTTCTCACATATGCTGCAGCTCTGCTCCAAAAAACAGCAGTGCGTCTAAACACACTACGTTGATGCATAGACCTCTGAGTTTTCATTCTCCCTCAGTGGGAATTTGAATGGCTATTGCCTATAGTCACCGCAGCTATCTGGGTCATAGAGGCCCCTGTGAGAGCATCACATTAATTAAAATGCGCTTGTTCAGAATGGGAAGGGTTGCTATGGTGACCAGTCACCTTTTAAAGCAGGGAACTGCTGTTCATTAGTGTACACTCTTTTTATCTGACTGGTTCAGGTCACTTTGCATGTTGTTCTCCCTATAAATCAGAGTCTTAGCACACAATAGTGGGTAAATTATACTTGTAATATATGTCTGATACCAGGGAGTGTTAAATATCTTTTTTGTTAAAGTGAGTTTCATTATTTTAAGTGGTGCCCCTCTATCTTTGTGATCACATGGGGTAAACGTATATGCGTGTCAACGCATTACAATGAGATGCTCATAAAATCCAAAATGGAGGTAAGTTATTGTGACGGGAGAGGGTAACCAGGCTCTCTAATAAAGGCCAAGCCCGTTTTGGTTACCCCTGTTCCGTGTATAAGGGTCCCAGAGAGTCAGCTCTTGGACCCAGTGACATTGTATCACTGTGTTATACTGTGTGTATTAAAAGCATTTTTTGTGTTTTCCCTTTCCGGGCATGCACTCAAGCAGGGATTGTTAGGGTACGAGTTTCAAGGGGGGTTTGCAGTGGAACCGATGTCAGAATGTGCCGAGGAGGTTGGGGTCCGGAGTTGTCGGTTCCCCCATAAATGTACCCGGGAATCATACCTGATTCTCTGATACATGTAGGCACATTGTCTCGGCAATACCTCTCCTTGAAAATGCATGCGCGACTCACCACTAGGGTATCCTGCTTCAGCACAGCCCAGAAAGGAGAATGTGGCACAGGGATAAAACATGTATTCCTGTAGCTGAGGGAATCCCTAGGTTAAGGGGGGCACCCCAGCTGGTGCCAAGGTGACCCGCCACCAGTATAAGGTTTGTGGGTGCCCCAACCCAAGGGGAAGTGTGTGGGGAATAAGGCAGATAGAAATAAAACTACAATATTTTTCATTTTCTTTCCTCTGTACCCAGAGACTCAGAAGTGTATTAAAATATACTTTAATATAATGTCATGTGCTTTTAACATTCAGAACCGACGTCCAAACAGACTGCCCGAGCTAACCCATAGGCGCCGGTAAATCTGCTGCACATCGGATTTCAAAGCAGCCAGAGGATGCCCAGAGGTGTGAAAGGCATTTGGTCAGCAGGGAAAGGCGGAGTACCAGGTCCAGAGATTAATGGCAGTCCTCCGGGAGGCCACTTGTTCTGCCAGACCTGGTGGAGCCTGCCCAGCGGGTGGCACTGAGATAGCCAGGGAGAGAGGTGGCAGGCTTGCGCAGGTCTCTTGGCTATTTCGGATTCCCGCTGACCCGGCTTTTCTAGCCGGCTTGGCTCTGATTGGCTGCTTGGGAAAGTTCCCACGCGCTGATTGGCTGCTCAGTTTTGTGAATTAAACTGAAAATACTATAAGAACCTGTGAGCCAATCAGATTCTCTCTCTCTGGTAGTAAGAGCACGGACGGGCTTTTCAAAGGTGCTTCTGTCCCCTTACCGGCTTCGATTTTGAGCTTGAAAAGCCTGGCCGCCAGAGACTAAGTCCAGCATTTTGCGCCCAAGTTCTCAGAATCGACCGTAGCAGCTGCGGCTGGGATTTTATGCAGATTTGAGTTCCAGGAGATTTGGACTAACTTGCGGTCAGAAGGGACCAAGTTCTCAGATGAGAACGTAGCGGTGGCGTATGGCATTTATGCCGATTTCAGTTCCGGGAGATTCCGGGCTAAGTGCCTGTTGCAGGGTACATACAACTACACACGCGGGGTCTCTTGACAAGGCTTATTTATTGAGCCTTAAAAAGCATACAGCACACAAAACAAAATAGCTTCTCTTCAGCAGACAAAACAAAATAGCTTCTCTTCAGCATCGCAAACAAAGCATCTTCTTACTTAATACATGTACTTTGCAAAACAGACTTTCTAGCAGTAATCTCCTCAGTATTTGAGTCCTCTCTCCTGACCAGCTAGCCTGCATGTGTGCACAGCCTGGGGGTTTTAAAACACCTTGATCATGCAGCTGGTGTCAGACTAATTAAGCAGCCCTTCCCAACTTAACCTCGTCACTGCTGCACTGCAAGCCTAAACACAGGTTTGCCAGGTATATGGCTGGTGACGTTCATTCACCCTGTCACAGTCCCGGACAGGGTAACTCTTCTATAGAGTTCCCTGCACCTAGGAAAGTCTAGTTTTTATAACCCAGTTCCAAAGTAAGTGTGTCTTTTTGTCTGTATTTTGTGTATCGTGTATTGTATTGTATGTCTTTATTTAAATAGCGCCATTAATGTACATAGCGCTTCACAGTAGTAATACATGTGGTAATCAAATAAATAACAGATAATATAAATAACAGATCATGGGAATAAGTGCTTTAGACATAAAAGTAACATTAAGGAAGAGGAGTCCCTGCTCCGAGGAGCTTACAGTTTAATTGGTAGGTAGGGAGAACGTACAGAGACAGTAGGAGGGAGTTCTGATAAGTGCATCTGCAGGGGGCCAAGCTTTATGTATCATGTGTTCAGAATATCCACAGTGCTATTCATATGCTTCTTTAAGCAAGTGTGTCTTAAGGTGGGTCTTAAAGGTGGATAGAGAGGGTGCTAGTCGGGTACTGAGGGGAAGGGCATTCCAGAGGTGTGGGGCAGTCAGGGAAAAAGGTTTAAGGCGGGAGAGGGCTTTAGATACAAAGGGGGTAGAAAGAAGACATCCTTGAGAAGAACGCAAGAGTCTGGATGGTGCATAACGAGAAATTAGGCCTGAGATGTAAGATGGGGCAGAAGAGTGTAACGCTTTAAAAGTGAGGAGAAGAATGGAGTGTGAGATGCGGGATTTGATCGGAAGCCAGGAGAGGGATTTCATGAGGGGAGATGCTGAGACAGATCTAGGAAAGAGTAGAGTGATTCTGGCAGCAGCATTTAGGATAGATTGTAGGGGAGACATGTGAGAGGCAGGAAGGCCGAACAGCAGGAGGTTACAGTAATCAAGACGGGAGAGAATGAGGGCCTGAGTCAGCGTTTTAGCAGTCGAGCAACAGAGGAAAGGGCGTATCTTTGTTATATTGCGGAGGAAAAAGCAACAAGTTTTAGAAATGTTTTGAATGTGAAGGGCGAATGTGAGAGAGGAGTCGAGTGTGACCCCTAGGCAGCATGCTTGGGCTACTGGGTAAATGATCGTAGTTCCAACAGTAATGTGGAAGGAGGTCGTAGGGCCAGGTTTGGGAGAAAGTATGAGGAGCTCTGTTTTAGCCATGTTGAGTTTAAGGCGGCGGAGGGCCATCCAGGATGATATAGCAGAGAGACATTCAGAAACTTTGGTTTGTACAGCAGGTGTAAGGTCGGTGTTGAAAAGTATATTTGTGTGTCGTCAGCATAGAGGTGATATTTGAACCCAAAAGATGTTAATAGGTCACCTAGAGAGAGTGTACAGAGAAAAGAGAAGAGGTCCCAGGACAGAGCCCTGGGGTACCCCCACAGAGAGATCAATAGAGGAGGAGGAGGTGTTAGCAGAAGAGACAATGAAAGTACGATGGGAGAGGTAGGATGAGATCCAGGATAGAGCCTTGTTCCGAATACCAAGAATATGGAGAATATGAAGGAGAAGAGGGTGGTCCACGGTGTCAAATGCTGCAGAGAGGTCAAGTAATATGAGCAGAGTGTAATGACCTCTGTCTTTGGCAGCATGGAGGTCGTCAGTTATTTTAGTGAGGGCTGTTTCCGTGGAGTGAGCAGTGCGGAAGCCAGATTGCAGAGGGTCTAGGAGAGAATAGGTGTTGAGAAAGTGGAGCAAGCGAGAGAATACAAGACGTTCAAGGAGTTTAGAGGCAAAAGGCAGGAGGGCGACAGGTCGATAGTTAGAAAGACAGGTAGGGTCAAGCTTGCTGTTTTTGAGTAATGGTATGACTGTTGCATGTTTGAAAGAGGATGGAAAGGCTCCAGAGCAGAGGGAGGAGTTAAAAATGTGTGTGAGCGTAGGGATTATAGTAGGAGCAAGAGGTTTTAGGAGATGGGAGGGAATGGGGTCAAGAGGGCAAGTGTTAGAGGGAGAAGAGGCGATCAACAGAGACACATCCTCCTCTGAGACAGTGGAAAAAGAGTCAAGGAAGGCAGGAGGAGAGTTAGGAAGAGGTGTAGGATGGGAGGAAGAAACAGAGGGAATGTTCTGACGTATGGATTATGTGTGTAAGCGAATTTATGCCGAATAATTACAATTGATTTAATTACCTTGTTTTGCTCAATGAATGATCCTGGTAAAAAGGTGTAAATAACCTCGTCTCCCGTGACAGTTATGTAATGAAGTTTTTGCATAACCTGTTGTAAATGTAGAACAGTTTTAAACCAGATGGAAAACTAAAATGAGATTGTAAGCTTTTGAAGTCAGATTCTGCATTTTAAAACTACGTTTTGAGCCATATGAATACATGTAATGGCTGATATCGTCTCTTCACACATTTTGCGTGAAGGAATCATTAAAACATGTCTCCAATTGGAGTTGACTTTTCAGTCTTGATCTCGATCTTTACTCCCATGTTTAACCGTCACTGTTACAAGATGTCTGTCTGTCTTTGAGTGCTTACACTTGGTGTTCTATCAGTGCTTCTCCTTAACACTCTGTCTCTCATCACTCATTATACTGCTGTGTGTTTTTTTTAACATGGCATGGTGTAGCTTAAAGAGCATTAACAAAGGAATGTGCTTATTTATCTTTTTTTAATCCAATCTTCTGTCTCGTTCCTTCTGCAGATGCCAGACCAATTTGATCAGACACTGGTTCTCAACCAGTTGAGGTATTCTGGGATGCTGGAGACAGTCAGGATACGCAGGGCTGGGTTCCCTGTTAGAAGACCTTTTCATGATTTTTGTTTTAGGTATGAATATTATATGAATTCTACAAAAGACAGAAATGCCCTGTGCTACATCCAAAGGGCCCAAATACATAATACACTTTTGGGGTTTCTTGAGCTTGCTGGGATGTGTGTGTTTATTATATGAATTCTCTTCTCTTTATTCTTTTTTTTAACTATTATTCCTCAGTAACTTGTACAAAAAGGTTGATTTGAAAATGTACAACACTAATTAATACATAGGGGGTTACTCATTAAACTACTCTAGTGCCTATCGGGGCACTGTTATGTTGAAACTACCATTAAGTTCAGTGGGAGTGTGCACGCAATAATGCCTCAATCGGCACTATTGCAGTTTAATGACTAACCCCCATAATTAGTCATTTACACCATTCAAGGGTAACCCATAGTGCAAAGATATTTATATGTCTTTGAGAACAAACTAAGTAGCAAGTTACTTCAGAGAAAAATTAATACAATGGAGTTAGAAATGATGCAATACATGTTGTTGAGCACAAAGATCAATTTAGAATAGGGGCCAAATTGTGTTATATTTCTATGGACTCAACTTGGTTATTTGCAGTAGGTAAACCTGTTGGTATTTGTACCCAGGTGCGCAAATGTAATTAACCTTTGCTAAACCTTAATTGTAATTAATCTGACTCTTAAAATCTTTAAGGAGCAGATATAGCACATTAACCATACTCAGGAATCAGAAGAATACTGTACGAACGGTTTTTACCAACACATAACATCTGTAGTCATTTTGAACTGGACACTTCCACATACAGTAGCAGGACAAAAATGTACATGTGAAATTGGCATCATTAGAAAGATTCAATCACTCTTAAAGTAACTGATTTACTTGTACTGTACTTGTAGCTTTTAAAAATTAGTCTTTTGCATGTCTCCAGGAAGCATATCAGTTCCTGATATGTTTCTGTCAATCTGTTGATGGCATTATCATTACTTTGCAAACTCACCTGTAGCTTTGAAGACTGACAAACTGTTTTTGCTTTTTCAAAATGTAAACTGTATACTAGTGCCGCTATACAAGATAAACCCTAAAGAACAAATGATTATAAGCTATCCTTATGTTTTTGTCATGAGTGATAGGTCAGCCATTTTGTATTTAAGAGATCCTGTAGGACACAGGAGGACTGAGTTGAATCAAGATTAGTTGCTAATCTCTTCTACTTGTACTGGAACAGCACACACCTGTCCGCCCATCCTTTTTTTCATTGTGTATTTTTATACTGATCAGCATGGAAGACAAGTACAGGTTTGTGCTCTTCCAAAAGCACCTGGAGCCAGAGTCATTAGTAATTAATGAAACCCAATGCACCTGTGTCATACATGACATCACAAAACATTAACGGCTATTTCCCGAACTCATTAAAATACAGTAATAGTTACGTTTGTTACATTTACTGAGCGGTGCGATTCCATGAGACATATCCCAGCGCCGGATAAACCCCTTACAGGTCATTTATTTGGGTGGGACATAAAGTGTCTTCTGGTGCAGGCAGGAGTCTTATGAAATAGCACTACTAAGTAGATATAGACCTTAATGTATAGTGTGCATCTATATACACTATCTATTGTGTATGTATTATGCACATTTTGTTTTTAAAGCTCTATATTGATTTTGAATGTACAGATGCATTTTAACACATTGCGCGGCTGAATTTCAGGAGGCCGTGTGCCTTCAGTGAAGTCGCTTTGTCTGCACTAACACAGCATGCTGATTATTTGTCTTGGCCAGATATAAAGTTCTAATGAGAAATCTGACCCTTCCTGAGGATTTGAAAGGGAAGTGCGAGACGCTGCTTCATCTTCATGGCACAACAGACACTGAGTGGCAGCTTGGAAAGACAAAGGTAACATTCATATGATTTCTGATTCTTTCCATCGATAATATTTCGTCTTGTGGGGCAATATCAGAAATAGCATTTTTTTAAAAAATCCTTTTACCGGTGCATTTGCATATATTGCCTAAGGTAGGGGTACTAACTCCAGTCCTCAAGGGCCACCAACAGGTCAGGTTTTCAGGATATCAGTGGGAGTGTATATCAATGGTGTGGGTAGGTGTAGAAATGTAAGAGGCTCTAGCATTACTAAAAGTGTGTGTAGATACTACTATTGGTATATAGGGATGGAATTGCATATAGTATTTGTATGTGTAAGAGACAGCTGTGTGTGCATATATATATATATGCACACACTTTTATTATTTATATGGGACATGCACCTATTCATTATTGAATCTTCATTGGAGTGCCAGTGATTGTTTATCACATATATATGTATGAGACAGTGGTTGACAAATCACCAAAAAATCTACTCGCCACACAAAAAAATCTACTCGCCACCTAGTACCAAACGTGTGCTGCTTGGGCCAATATTTACTCGCCCGGGGGTTAAATCCACTCGCCCGGGGCGAACAAATGTATAGGTTTGTCGAACACTGTGTATGGACATGGCCTTTAGCACTCAAGGGAAGAGAGTTCTCTCATGTCAGTAGTGACTCATAAAACTTCGGTCTTGGTTTAGGACATCGCTAAGTGTCCCAAACAGTTGCTTAAATTTGTATTCATGCAACCGTCTCTCTTTCGGTGTTCTAAGATTACCTTTGAGTATGGCCACCTTCACATTATTCATTTTATGGCCAGAGTCAGAGAAATGTTCGCCGACAAGACTGTCTCTTGTTCCACGTGTGATGCTGTGGCGATGCAGATTCATAGCCCATGTCCCGTCTCACCTATGTAGTAGCAGCCCCCTGGGCATTTCATGCACATGATGAGGTACACGACATTGCTGGTGAACCTTCATCTGATTTTGTACTCCAGATTCCTGGCAAAAAGGAGACAGCACTCAGGTGAATGAAAATAAATGTATTAAATACAGCACATAACTCCAACGTTTCGATCCCACAGGGGGATCTTCCTCAGGGGGGTGCAGTCCCCTGAGGAAGATCCCCCTGTGGGATCGAAACGTTGGAGTTATGTGCTGTATTTAATACATTTATTTTAATTCGCCTGAGTGCTGTCTCCTTTTTGCTGCTATGCTGTAATGTATACTTTTATTATTTATATGGGACATGCACCTATTCATTATTGAATCTTTATTGGAGTGCCAGTCTTTATCACATATATACACACATACACATACACATATAAGATACAGTGTTTGTATGCTTTTCATATAGGAAGAAGAACCATTGTTCAGTATGTTCATGTTCAGGGGACTTGAACCACTGTGCATTGTTTTGAGTTTGTCATTGCTAGCTCGTCATCTCTCCTAAAAAAGCAGCCTTTAAACTAGTGAATGTAAGTGGCATGAGAGCACGCACAGGGAGAAAATGAATATTTGCAGCATGAAGAAGAATGTACCCAGTGTATATTTTTTATTGAATACAGGTGTTTCTGAAAGAGTCCTTGGAACACAAATTGGAGAAGCAGCGTGAGGTAGAAGTATTCAAGGCAGCCTTGATAATACAATCCCACATGATGGGCTTTGTGGCACGGTAAGTGACGTATTGTAACTCGTACACTGACCAGTTTGTTCATCCTGAGCACTGTTTTATAGGGCAAGTCAACAATGAGCAGGCTGTTAATATTTTCTATTTCATGCTCCTTACAAAAGAAAGCAGCACCTTTTCTTTAGCACACATTGCACACACGCTTTAATGTGAAGTTAAAGCGCATGGTAATTACTTACCTGGTTACGTAGCTTTTTCAGATCTTATTAGTGTCCAAAAAATACATACTTTCAACAGTAGTAAATATGTTTGTACAGTTGGAAGCAACATTATGTATAGAATATGTATAATTGATATATTTGTTACCCCTTTATAGCAGAGGGGTTATGCAATAATACCTCAGGAAAGAACAGAGCAAACCTATTGCTGCCTAGTTGCTTGTCTAACGGATGGGATGCTGGTCCATCACTAGCTATGTTTGTCCTCTGCTAGTGTACACTGATCCTCTGAGCACGGAATCTCTATAGTAAACTGGAGATCTAAAAAACTGAACTATAGTCTCGTGTTGGCAAGGAGTCTGGTAATACTGTCCCTATACAAGCGCATGCAACTGCCCAATATTGTCTTTAAAGTGATAACCAAGACGGTGTTACACTGCCATGCATCTTGCCAAGCAAAAGCCTCCTCATAATAATCATAACAGTCAAACCATTTGTGAATAAGACACTTGGGCTTATTTATTTGTATTGGCAAACTCACCTGAAAACTGACAGCAATTTTGGCACAATAAAAACCTGTTGTTTTGGCCGTATCCATTAAGAATTTTTCTGTGCTTAAAATTCGGATGGTATAGCATCTAATTTTAAATGCACTTTTCGCCCAATTTGCTCCAATACTGGACAAAAATCGTCAGTAAGAAATCTCTTCTCCATCAGATAGGCAAAATAGGGCTTTTGCTGGGGAAGAGAGACAGTAGATTAACCTATAGTCTGTGTGGTGAGATACCGGAGAACTATTCTAATGAAATTATTTGAATATATTTTACATATTTACATTTGCATATTTCCAATGTATCTCAGATGTGTTCACATGTATCTCCCCATGGAGAATAGGTTCATCTATTTGAAGGTATAGAAGTCAATAGCCAAGAAGTCTCTCTCCCGCTTCTACTCCCATTCCACTTCAGCCAAGGCTCTATTTTGGCTACCCGAGTAAGGTGAGATTGCGGGCTGTGACTTTCCTGGCGATCTGCAAACTCGAAGTTTAATAAATAGCCAGTGTCATTTTGTGAGCTTGCCTCATTTGCATACTGAAGGAATGAATGAAGGCACTGACGTTATAAACAATATCACTGACTTAGAAGCAGGGGATCCTGGTTCAAATCCCAGGGTCAGCCCCTTGTGACCTTTATATCCATGTGCCTCAGACACCCAGATTATACTGTATGCTCTCCGGGACAGGGAACCATTGTGCCTAAAAAAAGTTCTGTGTAAGAAAAAAACAAATTGCATACAAAATTTGAAGATCACACAGAATTGCATAGCTGGAACAAAACTGCATCCAGCAGGACCTTTTTTTGGACATGCAATAAGAGCTTAACGAGTACGGCAAGATGCAAATCTGCAAAAATGGAGCCTAATATCCTCGTGGCATTTTTTTGAATAATACACTAACTACAGTACACTGTATCTGAATACAAGACTGATTTGTTTGTGAATGTCCTTGTATCACTAGCTACTTTTCTATGTATCAACATGATATTAAGATTATTGCACTGCTGCTTAAAGGATTTTGTATTGTATGTTTTAAAATCACTGGTTAACAAAGTGCAGGATCATACATTATGTATTAAATCCAGGGCAGTATAACACATCTGTTTACTTTTATATGTCCTCAGAAAGTCAATAGTAGTCTGTTCAATAGCTGTTTGCATAATGAGGTCATCTCTTTTCATGTGCATATGAGTTCTAGCCATACATACAGGACAATATGTCACCCAGAAAGCAACCCTGCTGTGTGTAATTACTTTTCTCTACGCATGGCATATATCAGGGCTCTTTCCTTTTCTTCCAAAGCACCGTCATGTCAGGATAAATAAAGATAGCGCTGTGTCAAACATTAGCTTAGCTAGGATCCAGACACTGTCGAGATCATGAATTATTCCTAAAGTGGGTGTAATGCAGCAATTGTGTATGGACCCTGAGGTGACACCTTGACACCTGTTTAATTTAGTGTCACCTCATTATGATTTGAATGAGATGTATATTGAGGATGTCTTATCCAGCCCGGTTTATGGATTGAGGGTTTTTTCTTTTGATACAGAAAGCAGTACAGAAAGGTCCTTCACTGTGTGGTTGTTATACAGAAGAACTACAGAGCTTTTCTGTGGAGGACAAAGTTTCTGCGTCTTAAAAAAGCTGCAGTGACCTTCCAGAGGCAGCTGCGTGGGCAAATAGCCCGTCGTACTTACAAGCAGTTACGAGAGCAGAGACGAAGAGACGAGGAAGAGAGGCTGAGAAAAGAAGAGGTGGAAAGGAAGAGAAAAGAAGAGGTGGAAAGGAAGAGAAAAGAAGAGGAAGAGAGGAGACGGAAAGAAGAGGAAGAGAGGAGAAGAAAAGATACCGAAGAAAGGTATGCTGAGAATGATTACATTTGTCTAGGCAAATCAGTGTAGTCATTTAAAACAAAGATGGTACGTTGCTTTATTTTAATCTGAATGTTGTGGTTACCTCATAATGACTTGTAAAATGTAAAAATAATATATATATATATATATATATATAAAACAAAAAGAAGCGCCAATTCCGTATAATAATATATAATGGTAGGAATTTATTGAATGACCAGAGCAGTCATATAGACCAATGTTAGATAGGTGTGATTAAAAAGCAGTCAAAAAAACCAAGTAATTGCAGTATGCAGCAATGCGTGAGTGACATGCAGAGGGTATAATACAGCGAGGTGATCAAGAAATTGTGAAGGAGGAAGATGGTATATATTTGACACTATTCATTTGTTTCATATCATAGGGAAAGACAAAGACAAGAAGCTGAGCTATTAGCCAAGCGGGTAAGAAACATTTTGACATGTGTTTATCTTCTGAAATGTCCACATATTGAATTGAGCATTTCATTGAAAATGTATTTTCAATCATCTTTTTACTTCAACGTTCACATTATACAACTCATTATTTTATCTTAGTATTTTTCCATAGTAAACAAATGCTTTAGAGGGTTATTGCAATCTTTAACTCATTTATTTTGGTGGTTAGACTGTTTCTCAGCCCTCAAAGGTCACAAGTAATAGTTTATGCTGTTTTTTGTTTGCAAAGTAATTATGAAGCCATCATTAGACAAATAGATACATGCTTAGCTGATCTGCTTAAAGCAGCAATGACTAACTAACTATGCCCCCTTTTTGTACAGCAGAACCACATTATTTTCAGCTCTGGGACCCCATGATTTCAGAAATATCTAACAATGAATTTACAAATATTACTTCCTGGTCATTTAAGGGGATTTTAATAGCCACCCAATAGGAAGCTGCAACTGATGACATTGTTGCTTTCTTTTGGTCAAAGATTAGCCATTTTGTTTTCCCCGAAGGGAGACTATAAACCTGGTAATGTCATCAGTAAGTATTTCATGAACAAGTGTGGAGCTGAAAATAGTGGCATTCCCATACAATAAGAACAAGTGTGGAGAGGGGAAACGGGTAGGGAGGTTGCTGCTTTAAATCCAATGATCCTCGAGAAATGCAAAACATATTAATTTTTTACAAGATGCAAATAAGGTAAATTATTTATTTAAGGGGGATATCTTGAGTCCTTTCTAAGGAAGTCAGGAAAACTGATAGGTTGTTGAATTTTTTGATCAGCTACATAGAACTACCCACTTATAAGTGTCCCAGTGCCACACTCCCACTTGCCGTCGCTTCAGTAGATAACAGTCATTTTTTCCACCTGGAATTGATAAAAAGACGTCCCTTTTCAGTGTGCTGCTTATTAGAGAACTGTAGTTTAAATCTGCCAGTTTCAAGACGTATCCAGTGTCCGAATCGTCCAGGAGCATTTTTATCATTATTGGGGGAGATGTATCAACATAAAGAAAGTGCATATAGAAGTTTGTTTTGACGCACTGTTCCATTTCCTGCTTCTGTTTGCGTCAAATGTATGAAAGTGTTTCTTGCGTTTGACGCAGGTTGTTGGCCAGAAAAGTTTACGCCATGTCAGTCCTAGCGGATTTGTTTTTTATGCAGATACAAGATACAAAAGTAACGCTGAGCTTGCTACAAACATTACAATCTGTGTGTCATGTAACTCCTCCCTAACTCCTACTGTCACCCCCCAAATCACAAGGGGAACAAAAAACCTGGAGCAAAGACCTTGATACATTGATGCAAGGAGACGCAAGATGAAAATTGTACAATTAGCGGCAATTTTGCTCCAAATGTGCTATGATACATCATCCCGTTGTCGTTTTTTTTTCTGATACAGCCCTGTCTTGTTTAAGGCTCTTTCTTTGTTTCTCTCAGTAGACTCTAGCTTCATCTTGTTACTAAACCACAAAGTGCAGTATTTACTTTATATCAATGGTTCTGTCTTTATTTTCTTTGTTTTCATTTTCCATGTTGTGTTTTTTTTTATATATATCTCAAGCAAATGTCCATTACTGTACAATAGAAATATTCTAGATTTAGTTTTTAACTTGTCACTCATTTGTACCTGGTCTGGTAAATAACTGATTTGAAGGTAAGATTTGGCATATTCATGATTCTGCTGTTACTATTTAAACATTAAGTGCAAGAAAGTACCCTATTTGTAATGTATAACTCGGTCACTAGAAAATTGTTGTTAGGTCTGAATAGCTAGATTGATTTGTTAAAATCAGGCATGTATACAAATGAAAAAGCACGTAAACCACATTCTTCACAGTTGGAGACTAACTGTTTTATGTGAATTCAGGCAGAGGAAGCAAAGAAACAGGAGCTCATTGCCATGCTGGAAGCCCAAAAAGAGGCTGCACTAAAGCACGAATTAGAGAAGCAGAAGGAGAACAAGCAGGTGGAGGAAATCCTTCGCTTGGAGAAAGAAATTGATGACCTGCAACGTATGAAGGAAAAGCAGGAACTATCACTTACAGAGGCATCTTTACAGCGGCTCCAACAGCTTCGTGATGATGAGCTAAAACGTCTAGAAGAGGAGGCCTGCAGAGCAGCTCAGAAGTTCCTAGAGTCCCTGAACTTTGATGAGATAGATGAATGTGTGAGGAACATTGAGATGTCGCTCTCGGTGAGTGATGCTTTTCCAGAAGAACTCACTAAGATACCTGACATTGCCGGCTGTGAAAAGCCAAACTTTAACTTCAGTCAGCCATACCCCGAGGAGGAGGTGGATGAGGGCTTTGAAGCCGATGATGACACATTTAAGGACTCGCCTAATCCAAGCGAGCACAGCCATTCAGACCAGAGAACTAGTGGCATCAGGACCAGCGATGACTCTTCAGAAGAAGATCCTTACATGAATTATACTGTGGAGCCAGGACCTCAAACTGCTTCTAATAGTACATCAGTTCTCTCTGGGCAAGACCAGGTAAACCCTAATAACTCACCTGGAGGAGAGTCTACATACTGCGTGCCAGAAAATGTACCATGTGGACCCCAGAATCCTGGGAACCTCATCATTCCTGATGGAGATTACGATTATGACCATGATGACTATGAAGATGGAGCTATAACTTCTGGGAGCAGTGTGACATTCTCCAATTCACACAGCAGCCAGTGGTCTCCTGACTATCACTGCTCTTTGGGAACATACAACAGTTCATCAGCATACAGATTTAGCTCGGAAGGAGCACAGTCTTCGGTAAGTTACTTGTTACAATATTCTTTTATCTATGATTAATTTATCCATGCAGTTAATAATTATTCCCCATTGCCTTATTTATTTCAATCATTAGACCTGTTGTAAGGGACGACAGTTGTGGGACGACCAATATATTCTAGTCTAGAAAACCAGAACTTCTCTTAAAATTAAGGGGGAAATGCATCTATTTTTGCTTTTTACATTGCTTTAAATCAGTGATTTTCAACCGGGGTTCTGCGACCGCCAGTGGGGAGGTGAGGGGGGGGAGCTGGGACAACTCTTCCAGCTGTCCCAGGCCCGGCGGTACAGCAGCACCCCACACAGCAGTGACCCGAAGCTCAGCAGCAGCACCTGTCCGGTCACCTCCATTCTTCATCTCCCTGTCTGCGCCGGAAGTCGCATTCAACTTCTGGCTGACAGGAGTAGAGAGGTGCGGACCAGTACAGGCTCAAAGAGACGTACGGGGGAGAGTGTGTGTGTGTCAGGCTTAAAGAGAGCTAGGGGTAGGTGTGTGTGTGTGTGTCAGGCTTAAAGAGAGCTAGGGGTAGGTGTGTGTGTGTGTCAGGCTTAAAGAGAGCTAGGGGTAGGTGTGTGTGTGTCAGGCTTAAAGAGAGCTAGGGGTAGGTGTGTGTGTTTGTGGAGTGGGGGTGGAGGAGAGTGTAAGGAAACAAGGGAGGGAAGAGAGTGTAAGGGGGCAAGGGGGACGGGAAGAGAGTTTATGAGGGTAAGAGGGGGAGAGAGTGTAAGGAGAGAAGAGAGGGGGTAGAGTGTAAGGGGGCAAGAGAGAGGGAGAAGTGAGGGGGAAGATTGTAAGGGGAGAAGAGAGGTGGGGAGTATAAGGGGAGAAGAGAGGGGAGAGTGTAAGGGGAGAAGAGAGGGACTGTAAGGGGGAAGAGGGGTAGAAAGTGAAGGAGAGTGAGAGAGCGTAAGGGGGGAAAGCATATGGGGGAGGGAGAGAGCGTTTGGGGAGAAGAGGTAGGGAGTGAAGGGGGAACAGAGAGGGGGGAAAGAGACTGATGAGCGGGGGAGAGAGAGTGACAGACGGGGGGAGTTAGAGTTGGATGGGGGGGGAGAGATGGTAGAATTTCACAATCTAATTCTATGGTTCCTTAACAAAAAAAAGATTGAAAACCAATGCTTTAAAGGATTGCAGTTTGGGTGAATGATCTTTACATGTTTGTTACGCAAATAACTTAAGCCTCCTCAAACCATCACTTTGCAGCAGCAGTGCATCATAGCTCTTTGCTGCAAAGCAGGGCAAAAAAAGCAATTTTCTATTCTTTTTTGCAGTGCTACAACTAGTGACATACCAGTAATTTTGTAATGTCCCCAGAGATGTTGGCACTGATATTCACTATGTTTTCATCAGCAAAATTCTTCACAAAGCAGAAAAAAAGCTATTATCAGCCATCAACAAACACATCACTTATTCAGCATTGGAATTTCAAAAATATATATTTGTCTGAAAATATGACTTTGGTAAGGAGGCTATTAAAAACGGAGAAGGAACGTATGAGCCCAGAAAATAGAATAGTAACAGTAGTACACAGGGGCCTATGAAAATGCAAACGAGCATAAAGTGGAACAAGAACTGGGGTTAATACAGGATCGTGTTGGGTTTATTTCGGATTAAGGTATTATAGGCGAGATCCACTAAGGCAGGAGCCACCTGTGCTGAAGCAGGGATATCCTTAAAACCTGGCTTGTTATTGGCCCTTGAAGACTGGAGTAGGCCACTCCTGGGCTAAGGGGTGATACAGCGATGCCGCACTTTACTACAATTCAGGTCAATGGCAGTTATTGCGGGATTGGGGTGCTGCAAGCTGGATCGCACCCTAGTGAGTCCATGCACCTGTGAAAGTTCATCTCTTCCAAGGTCATTCCAAGAAATTAGGTCTAAATGTGTCTCGTCACAGTGTCGCTCTTTGTAATATAAGCTAAAATAAAAAAAGGCTTGCTGAGCTGTTCACCATCTTCTGCTGTATTTAAATCATCAGACTTACTGTAAGTTTCCTTTTTTTTAAATGATTGCAGTTTGGGTGAATGATCTTTACATGTTTGTTATGCAAACAACTTAAGCCTCCTCAAATAGAAACAGTAAAACTGCACAGTGAATTAATTTGTTCCACTGGTTACATGTAAGGCCATTTGTAATGGAAAGAACATTAACTCTTTGGTATCTTTACCATCCCTTCAATGCCTGGTATACAGTGTATGTATATACACACACAGATACACACACACACACACACACACACACTATGCCAGATGGGGTCATGACACCATCACTTTGCAGTAACAATGCATCACATCTTTCGGTGCAACACGGTGATTCAGATCCTATCCTCAGTGTTTCTGTCTCTCTCTGTGTCTCTGAGTCTCCGTCTCTATCTGTGTCTCTGTCTCTATCTGTGTCTCTGTCTCTATCTGTCTCTATCTGTCTCTACAGTATTTCTCTCTAATGAGAATTCCGTTTTCATTTATTTAATCAAAGTGTTACTCTTTGGACTATAAGGAAATACAATAAGTTTGGTGGGATGGAGGAAAGGGAATTGATATGTGTTTGTTCCCCGGTTTGTGCTTCTAGAAAGGATCTAAATGTTGTAGCTGTGTGTGTGTCATATAATATAGATTACATTTTAGGTTATCTTGTAGTAGAGCATGACATTGTCATATATCTTAAATATATAAAATACTGTATGGTATCTGTACATGTACAGTGCAACTATAACTGACTTTGTTTTAGGGAAAGAACAGTTAGCTCTGTTTTATATAAACCCAAAACAGTTTTACTGATGTTAAAAGAAACATCAGTGTTTATTGATCAAAGGCATGACCATCTGGAATATGTTTTGTTTCCGATATATAGCTTCTGTTTCCTAAATGAGCCTCATGAATGTATTTTCAGTTTGAAGATAGTGAAGAGGACTTTGATTCGAGGTTCGACACAGACGATGAGCTTTCCTATAGAAGGGATTCTGTCTACAGCTGTGTTAGCTTGCCTTATTTCCACGGCTTTTTGTACATGAAAGGTAGGTGTACAGACTCGTCGCAGGTTCAAAATGAACAGTTGTATAGGATAACTGCGGCGCTCCCCTAAAAATAATAATAGCAATCACTTTGTAGTAAGTCTAATAAAAAAAGGTTAAGTCTAATAAAAAAAGGTCAATTCAAATAACAATATAAAACCAGATAACAATGTTATACTGGCCCTTTATAGAACTGCTGCTCAACCTTGAAAGGATCCTCCCTTGATCCTCATATGTCAGTAGAGATATAGTTGTGGTAAGTGCAGATGATATAAAATGTATTAAAAAAAACACTCAGTGGTTGAACATGAGTGTAATCACCAAAAGTAATAAACCAAAAAAGCATCAGTAGTGTTTATGGGTAAAAGCCTGTAAAAGATAGCGGCTATACTCACACGGGCGAGCTCCTCCCATCAAGGTATCTTTAGCTGTCCAGGAACCCCCTCCAATCTTCAACTATTATTTCCTAGAGGATGGACAGTCGCTATCCTTGCAGTAATCCAGAGAAGGATGACAGTCGCAAGATATAGATAAAATATATATACTTTATTTAAAACAAATGTAACTATACAAACACTTACATAGAAAACACTTCCGCCATCTGTTTTCAAATGGGTGCCAGTGCCATGGGGAGCGACTATGGGGCTGGAGTCCAGTGGCTGGGACAGGCGGGTAGCCATGTTCAGTAAACAGGCAGGTCATGACTGGCGTCAGGCAAAGGATGGTTAGGAACGAAGCAGAGGTCAGGCCTGGCAGCAGGCAAAGAGTGGTGGTCAGGGCTGGAGGGAGGCAAACAAAGTGTGAGTCCAAAAAGTGTCTGGAACACAGTAATAGCAAGCAGTAACAGCAAAGTGGCAGTGAGCTTGAATACGGAGGAAAACCTCAATAAACAGGCAAAGAAGGAACAGGAAAGGGATGTTTATGAAGGGCTGGCTGGGAAAGAGGGATATGTGAAGAGCATTACACAACCAGGATCTTCAGAGAGTTGTGTTCAGAATTCAAGAACAAACAACATCCCCAGTGGCAGACTTGCAGAACTCCAAGCAGGGAACGAAAGAGAGCAGAGTCCCCGCCAGGAACATCCCTGAGAGATTGCTTAATGGTTAAAAAAAAAAAATTTCTCCAAATTTTTGTTGTCTTCAAAAATGTTGGTATACAAAACAAATACGCAAAAAAGTATTCGTATATTTTCAAGCTTTTTCAACTTACATATTTGCAGGTGGTTTATTCCTCACACGATGCACAATTTATATGTTGTGCTTGTAGCTTCATTTAATCCTATTGATTTAACTGGAATTGTAATGATTTCCTTTGTGTTGCCCATGACACTTTTCTGACAGGTGGGGTGATGAACTCATGGAAGAAGCGCTGGTGTGTCTTGAAGGACGAGACGTTCCTTTGGTTCCGTACCAAACAGGAAGCCCTGAAGCAAGGTTGGCTTCACAAAAAGGGTGGTGGATCATCGACACTCTCCAGAAGGAACTGGAAGAAGCGTTGGTTTGTTCTCCGTCAGTCCAAGCTGATGTACTTTGAAAATGACAGTGAAGAGAGAATGAAAGGAACCATAGAAGTTCGGGAAGCCAAGTACGTAACACGAATCAAAATAAAAGTACATTGTAAAATTTATTTTGCTACTAATATTTAAATATTTAATTTAAATATTTATTTACAAAAAAGGAAATAGGCATTTAAGAAAAGGTAAAAAAAAAAAAGGCAATCACCTCAAAAATGCATTACAGCTCATTTCTGATAGTGATACAGCCATGTTGTCTAAGTATTATACTTTATACAATTTTCACAATAATATTTGTCCTATTTCCCATAGATTCTTTAGCAATTACTGTCAGCCACTTCCATCTGTCCCTGGGATGCTGAGAAACCGGGCTTCCCCGGGCTTGGAAACATTACATTTATTTATTTCAATCAGTGGAGCTGAAATGTTCAAGAGCAAAGGGAATATGATTTCACAGCACTATAATAATAATAATAATATTTTTTCATTATATAGCACTGATATAATTTATTTGCAGGCACAATGAGTCCCTGCCCTGTAGTACTTATAGTTCAAGCAATATCCTACATGTGTGTTCTTTTTAATAAATCAGTTCTGTACTATTAGAAAACACTTGGAGCATTTAAAAAAAGAATAAAAAAGTTTTTAAAGACATTTTTAATGTTTCTAATGTAGCAAGCATTTCCAAAGTGACAGCCCCTTCCCCTTCTGATAGGCTCTGGCACTTGAGCCCCGCCTCTCTCTAGCAGTGCACCAATCGTATCTAGTAACTGCCTCTAGTAACTGCCCAGTCAATCATATTCCAGGACTTCATTGCCCAGAATGCTGTGCAAGAACTGAATTAAATAACCCGGAGCAAGCGATCGATTACAGAAGAACAGATAGATCTGCATCTTAGCGAATCACTTGTCAGTGTGCAGATTGTATTGATGCACATATTGACTGGGAAATATATATATATTTAAAACGGCAGCTTGAACTGCAGCTTTAAGCTGTTATGTGAGAGCAAACATTATTATTAGTTCCCTAGGATATTTGTTTGAGAGCAACATTTGATATTGGGCACCAGAGAATGTGTAGCTTTTTCTGGAAGCAGACAGTGTTATAAATACAAGGCGCTATCTGTGGTTATTTTCAGTAAATATTTGTCTGTATATTTTCCAATGTTTTCAAGGTAGAATGTTATGTCTCAGGGGACTCTTAAACCTCATCTGCAGGATAATAGAGGTCTCATAGGGAAAGAAATGATTAGGTTTTAATATCTGATACACATACAAATTCAACTGAACTGCACAGATCAATTTCTCCCCCACAATATATCAAGTTATTAGTAAAGTTGTGCACATTTGCAAAGCAGGTCTTGTTTGGAACTGTTGCCATTACAGTGTCATGTAGTTTTGTCACAGATCACATAGGTAAATGTCTATAATACCAGATTTTTCGCAATATATTCCTTAGTGTTTGTCTTCAGTTGAATGTAAAAACATGAATTCCCTATGCTGAATTTTAAAAATGGTAAATTAATGTTTTTATAATAGGAAAAAAGGTGAAATGTACAGTCACTCCAAAAATGTGGTCTGTGAAAAACCCTAACAATCTTAAACAATATGTACACTATTTATTTAGATTTTTTTCTTTAGATCAACAGAGTGATGTGTTGTTGTTTGATTTGAACAATTTTAAACTGAAAAAGTAAGAAAAAATATCTGAAATAGAAAAATAGCTGTTATGGGCAGTGCTACAACATGTAAATATTAAAAAAAAAAAGGTAACAAACACGAATTGAAAGTGAAACATAAACAGTGATACTTAATCAGGCAAAAGAATAGCTAACATACAAAAATACAAAGCACATTTGTAAATATATGTAGATGGATGAAAGTGTCAAAGTTCGTCTTGTAAATTTTCTCACAAATGTTTACGTCTATGCAAAAAGTTAGTTTAAACATTTTGTTATTCAAAAATCATACAAAAGCATGCAATTTTGCCATGACAAATTTTTTAAAGTTCATCCAGAACCTGAAATATTAGTTTTATGGAGAGAGAAGTGAACTCTAGTGGTGAAAGGCAAAATTGCGTGCTTACACATGGTTTGCTAAAAGTTAGGCAAACCAAACTTTTTGGGGGCCGAATTCACAAACGTTGGACCTTTTACGAAAAGAAGTGCAATTTTTGCAGCGGATTCGAACTTTGGCAAAAAGTTTGTCTATGTCCATGAACACAAACAAAAAAGTGCAAGAATTTCTACGAAAAACAAAAATAAAAGTTTTAAGCATAAGGCCTCGGACATGGTCAAAAAGACCGTGCTGAGGCGCGCTGAGGCGCGCTGAGGGGAAACATTATCCCTATCAGTGCCGCTTTAGATGGCACTTCCGCATGCTTCCGCAGGCGTGCGGAGGCGTCTGGAAATGCAGGAGACAGGCAAGTTTAAATTTTGCCGCTGAGGGAAGCGCAGGGCCGGTCACGTGACTGCCAGAAGCCAATGGCAGTCCGTGATGTCGGCGCCGTGACGTGGCGCCCTAGCCCCGCCTCCCACCCGGCACACAAGCGCGCTCGCTGACGCTCACGCAGGGACACGAAAAATCTCCTGCTTGAGCAGGAGAGCATGAGCGTCAGCGCTGCCCAGCGCTCTTCATATCACCATGTCCCAGGCCTTACAGATCAAGGAAAATACGATCATTTTTGTGACAGTGTCCCTTTACCAGATGATTATGTTGATCATTAGGATTTCCATAACAAATCAAAAAAAATATATCAAAGTAAACAACATCCATTTAAAACTGGTTGAATGTCTTTACAACGTTACAAGTAGAGAGTGCTAAAGCATTCACAGTGCAAGAAAGAATGACCGTATGCACCTAGAAAAGCCAAGCATATTGTATCAATAAATAGTGATAGGTTTATGGCCCTTCAATAAAGTTTGATCTAGTGATATTTATAGTAGTTGCTTTATTTTTATTATATAGTTCTGATCATCTATGGGCATAAGCAAGAATGTTAGGAAGCTACAGCCTGGTACTGACAACCTAACTCTAAGGGAGATTCACTAAGAGCTCCCGACTCAGTTCCCACGTCAACTGGCACGTATGTCTGGCAGGTAATGCGGGACCGCTGTGCAATGCACCCCAGCGGTGCTCAGTGATACCCCCGGAATATGTCATTATAAGAGGTCAATCCAGACATGTTTGTCTTCACTGATAACAAGCACTGGACTGGGTCTCATAAGAACATGCAGTTAGGTGGCAGTATTCTAGCTCTCGTCTATCCTTTAACCACTTCACTGCTGGAATGTTAGGATTTGCACCAAATTGTATTCTCTCTCACAGGAAGGTTAAATACAGTACACGTTGGTATTGTTTTATCACTGATTTAAATGAAGCCTATAGATAAAGGAATGCAAAATATATGGAACTTCGATCTAGACTAAGAGACAAATCACTGTGAATTGTGGCTTTTTGGTTACTTGGGGATATTTGTTTTATCTGCCTATGCCTTAAACCAGGGGTGCGCGCTTACAGAACATTTCTGGGGGTGGGGGCGGCGGTTACAGAGGACCTGTGGTCTTCCCCAAAACATTTCAATTAAATGCCGGTGGAGCGTGCAAGGTCTTTGAAAGTTCCCTTACCTTGTCTCCATGGCAACAAATGAGTCGGCACGGTCACATGATGTTGCGTTGCCATGGGAACGTGACCTCACATGAGGTTGTGATGTCAGAAACGCGAGAGACAAGGTAGGGGGGGGCACGAGCAGAGGGGATAGCAGCAGCAGGGCGCAGACAAAAAAGTTTGCGCACCCCTGCTTTAAACCACTACTACTTCAGTCATATTAGCACAGTTATACTAAGCATCACCTTTTTACTTTCCATGCTGGGGAGGGGGTCTAAATGTACACATATGTAGTGTATAACCCTGATATATCTCTATATATATATATATATATATATATATATATATATATACACAGTGTTCGACAAACCTATACATTTGCTCGCCCCGGGCGAGTGGATTTAACCCCCGGGCGAGTAAATATTGGCCCAAGGAGCACACGTTTGGTACTAGGTGGCGAGTAGATTTTTTTGTGTGGCGAGTAGAGTTTTTGGTGATTTGTCAACAACTGTATATATATATATATATATATATATATATATATATATATATACTGTATATTGCACTTCAATACTCTTTGTTTTTGATTTCAGGGAGATCATAGATAATACGGGCAAAGAGAATGGGATTGATATAGTGATGGACAATCGAACGTATCACTTGATTGCAGAGTCTCCTGAAGATGCGAGGTAAGAAAAAAGCATTGTTTCATATTTTGGCTTCTGCAAAGTTCAGAATTGTAAAGATATCTAAAGCAAAATCATAAATATACAGAACAACCTCTTAACGTAGCAAAGCCACCTACAGTGATTAGAGGAACATTCTAGTTGACTAACTGGCATTAACACTCTGTAGATGAGTAAGTGACACTCTTGGTTTAAAGATACTAAGGAACTATTAATGTGTAAATAGCATTATCTTGAATGCCCTTTCACATGGAGCTTTGGCAAATATAATGCAAAATATTAAGAGACAATATAATTTCTAAATAATGTCAGTTACACTACGAGTATTGTCAGCAAAAAAGTGACAAAAACTCTCCATCGTACAGAGAACAGGTAATCATAAAGACATTCATATGTGTCAGACTGGTGCCCTAAACAGCATACGGTGCTTCCTCTGCAGCCAGGGATTCTGGGTTATGACATGCAAACGAACACTCACAAGGCATCACATTTTGATTCTTATCCACATTAACGGGGATCCCTTTAAGTTTAGGCCTGCTGATTTTTTTTTTTTGGGGATGGGGGGGGGAGAGGGATTATAGGGGTGTAGGAGAAAGAAAAAGAAAGCAATGGGGTGTGGGGGGGTTACATCACATCAACATCCATAGATAACAGTAGTTACAATTAACATGTAAACATGCTAACTGGTGGATTATCTTTCACACGAGCAGGTTAAACACATTTCTCATATGATGAGGGACATGAGAAGACACTTAACAGGTCTTTGGTTTATTCACAAACTCTGAACATCTTATGGTAATAAAAGTGAGAGAGAGAGACTGGGTCGAATCATCTTCCCCCAGCCTTGTCCAACCAGGGATCCCAAATGTTTCTGAATGTATTCATGGAATCGTTAAGGAAAGCTGTTATATCCTCGTAATGAAGTGTTTGGCAAATTTGTATTAATTATCTCATTGAGGTCACACAGATTTTTAAAGCAAAGTCAGGGCTAAATAAGAACTGGCCAGCCAATGTACTCACAGACATCTGTTTGGACCCAGGGGTTTCATTAGTGTGAGAGTGGTTGCTGGCATGCATTGTGAATGTATCGGGTTTAGGGGACGTGTCTGAGAGTCCATGGCTGCTGCACTGGAAGCACTGTGTGTATGTGAATGTGATCGGGTTTAGGGAACGTGTCTGCGAGTCCATGGCTGCTGCACTGGAAGCACTGTGTGTATGTGAATGTGATCGGGTTTAGGGAACGTGTCTGCGAGTCCATGGCTGCTGCACTGGAAGCACTGTGTGTATGTGATTGTGATCGGGTTTAGGGGATGTGTCTGAGAGTCCATGGCTGCTGCACTGGAAGCACTGTGTGTATGTGAATGTGATCGGGTTTAGGGAACGTGTCTGC
Source organism: Ascaphus truei (assembly GCF_040206685.1). Classification (NCBI taxonomy): domain Eukaryota; kingdom Metazoa; phylum Chordata; class Amphibia; order Anura; family Ascaphidae; genus Ascaphus; species Ascaphus truei. The sequence continues at coordinate 226,636,196 of NC_134484.1, forward strand.
GAGTCCATGGCTGCTGCACTGGTAGCACTGTGTGTATGTGAATGTGATCGGGTTTAGGGAACGTGTCTGCGAGTCCATGGCTGCTGCACTGGAAGCACTGTGTGTATGTGATTGTGATCGGGTTTAGGGGACGTGTCTGAGAGTCCATGGCTGCTGCACTGGAAGCACTGTGTGTATGTGAATGTGATCGGGTTTAGGGGACGTGTCTGCGAGTCCATGGCTGCTGCACTGGAAGCACTGTGTGTATGTGAATGTGATCGGGTTTAGGGGACGTGTCTGAGAGTCCATGGCTGCTGCACTGGAAGCACTGTGTGTATGTGAATGTGATCGGGTTTAGGGGACGTGTCTGCGAGTCCATGGCTGCTGCACTGGAAGCACTGTGTGTATGTGAATGTGATCGGGTTTAGGGGACGTGTCTGAGAGTCCATGGCTGCTGCACTGGTAGCACTGTGTGTATGTGAATGTGATCGGGTTTAGGGGACGTGTCTGCGAGTCCATGGCTGCTGCACTGGAAGCACTGTGTGTATGTGAATGTGATCGGGTTTAGGGGACGTGTCAGCGAGTCCATGGCTGCTGCACTGGAAGCACTGTGTGTATGTGAATGTGATCGGGTTTAGGGGACGTGTCTGCGAGTCCATGGCTGCTGCACTGGAAGCACTGTGTGTATGTGAATGTGATCGGGTTTAGGGGACGTGTCTGAGAGTCCATGGCTGCTGCACTGGAAGCACTGTGTGTATGTGAATGTGATCGGGTTTAGGGGACGTGTCTGCGAGTCCATGGCTGCTGCACTGGAAGCACTGTGTGTATGTGAATGTGATCGGGTTTAGGGGACGTGTCTGCGAGTCCATGGCTGCTGCACTGGAAGCACTGTGTGTATGTGAATGTGATCGGGTTTAGGGGACGTGTCTGCGAGTCCATGGCTGCTGCACTGGAAGCACTGTGTGTATGTGAATGTGATCGGGTTTAGGGGATGTGTCTGCGAGTCCATGGCTGCTGCACTGGAAGCACTGTGTGTATGTGAATGTGATCGGGTTTAGGGGACGTGTCTGCGAGTCCATGGCTGCTGCACTGGAAGCACTGTGTGTATGTGAATGTGATCGGGTTTAGGGAACGTGTCTGAGAGTCCATGGCTGCTGTACTGGAAGCACTGTGTGTATGTGATTGTGATCGGGTTTAGGGGACGTGTCTGCGAGTCCATGGCTGCTGCACTGGAAGCACTGTGTGTATGTGAATGTGATCGGGTTTAGGGGATGTGTCTGCGAGTCCATGGCTGCTGCACTGGAAGCACTGTGTGTATGTGAATGTGATCGGGTTTAGGGGACGTGTCTGCGAGTCCATGGCTGCTGCACTGGAAGCACTGTGTGTATGTGAATGTGATCGGGTTTAGGGGATGTGTCTGCGAGTCCATGGCTGCTGCACTGGAAGCACTGTGTGTATGTGAAAGTGATCGGGTTTAGGGGACGTGTCTGCGAGTCCATGGCTGCTGCACTGGTAGCACTGTGTGTATGTGAATGTGATCGGGTTTAGGGGACGTGTCTGCGAGTCCATGGCTGCTGCACTGGAAGCACTGTGTGTATGTGAAAGTGATCGGGTTTAGGGGACGTGTCTGAGAGTCCATGGCTGCTGCACTGGAAGCACTGTGTGTATGTGAAAGTGATCGGAACTGTTCTTTATCATTAGTCTTCATTGATGTCTGTGGCATTTTCAGAATTACATTTTATTCTATGACATGCTGTTGATATTCATTAAATTGTAATGAGTTACTACTCATTTGCATTGCCACGATGAGCATAGTTGCCCATGGTCCATGCTGTTCAATGGGTGACACTTGTGGATCTGAACGCGAATAGGTGATTGTGTTTCAATGAAAAAGAACACGTAGTAGTTAAGAGGTTAATCTCGATTGCACGAGGTTGTAGATTCAATTTTAGCTCCCACCATTTACACGCACTTTATGATCTTGGCCAAGTCTGTTTTGACTGTGACCTTTCCTCAGAGGTGACCGCATGGAGTCTTAGAGCTGGGGGCGCAACATTTTCGGGAGGGGGGGAGGGGGCGCAGCGCTTAAAGAAAAAAGTTTGGCCTCCCCTGTCTTAGAGTATAACTGTACTGTGGAATATATTTATAGTAATAAATAATATATAGTTATCCTTTCATGTACAGAAGGCCATTGAGTAAGATTTTAATTGCGTTGGAAGTTCTGAGTCCAAAGTAACATAGCTCTCTCTCTCCCTCTTCTCTCTCTCTCTCTTCTCTCTCTCTTCTCTCTCTCTTCTCTCTCTCTTCTCTCATTCATATGTTAGACTCCTAATTAGATTCATATAAGAAAGAAAATACTTTTTCTTCACTTGGATTAATTTAATTTAGTTTCATATCAGTAACTAAAAAATTAGCAAACTGCTCCACTCTCAGAGGCTACAGCAGTGAATGGATTACTGTGTTGGTGTTTTAAAAGTTGTTAACCTGTCCACTAAGCTCTTATTGCTAAGGTTGCCAACGTATTAATAATGAGGGTTTGTTTTAGATGTACATTTTAAAATGTTTAACATTCAAACACCAAATGCACTGGCACTATCGAGATTACACTTCAAGGAATTTGTGGCAGTGATGTGGGTGCGGTTGTTTGATTGAGATCCTGTATTCATTACAGGGTACAAATAGATGTCAACAGAGAATTGTGTGCTATATCCATTCAGTGGCACATGACTAATTTTTCCAAAACACTAGAGGATATAAATAATTTGTAAGTGTTTTCAGTAAACACACAGCGGGGCGACTATAAAGACTGCCGCACGTTCACAGCACAAAGCAATGCCGCCTGTGGAATAGACTACCGCAGGTATACAGGCCAGCGGTGCACATCTCCCATTGTCACTACAAAGACATAATCACCTAATACTGCATATTATTCTGATCCTAAAACATGTATGTATTATACCAAATGGCCTGTTTTTATTTATAAGCATACAGTGCTCTTTAAATAAAAATAGGCCATTTGTTGTAATAAGGTAACGTGGAGCACAGCGATGAGCAAAAGAGAACTGGAGGCAGGGTCAAAAGGTAAAAAAAATAAAAGTTTATTAACACATAGTGCCCGTTCAAAAACTGAGGCAAAACTCTGACGCGTTTCCCGTCATAATTGCCACTTTATTTGATAAAGTACCAGTTACGGCGGGGAACGCGTCACAGTTTTGCCTCAGTTTTTGTATGGGCACGGTGTGTTAATAAACTTTTATTTTTTTGTCCTTTTGATCCTGCCCCCAGTTCTCGTTTTCTCATCGCTGTGCTCCACGTTACCTTGTACATTTTTGTCGGATTTCTTCTCACGGGATGCACGCAGTATGAATCCATTAGTTACTTCAATCAACACGGATCCGTGAGTACTGCATTCACCTTCAATATTGGTTCACTGCCTGTGGAGGTTGCATTATCTGCTTTGTACCTGGATCTTACATGACCCCACCTGTTGTCCAGCTTTGAGCGTGGCTCCTCCTGGGTGTCTATCTCAGCAGACTCATACGTTCTGATCCAGAGGTACAGTTCTAAAAACGGACTAAATCCCGATCTCTACTAAAGGAATTTATTATTCTCTATCCTAACGTGACTTGAGTCAGGATCTTTGTAGCGCTACATTGGAGGTTCACTTCTCCCTATATACATTTGTTGTAATAGAAGTCATTCTTAAATCTATATTTATGTCTGTATGTAGAGTTCAAAAATAAATGACATTCAAGAAAAGAAATGTGTTAAATGTTTAGAAATACGGAATAACGGGTCTGTGTCTTATAGCCCTTTCAATATTTTAATATTCTATTATAATGAAATCATGCTCACAAGTGTTATTTTTATAATTAAATCGCAAATTTTATATAAAAATACTGTTTTGGAATCGAGTTTTGATATGGAGAATATGTTTAAAGAATAATATAATGTAAAATAATTGGAGTGGATATTAAAAGTGGGTTATTTTGCCAATGGGAGTAAAGGCGTGCTAAAGTTTAGCACCTTTTAGTGGACATGTGCCATTGGAGGATAAACCAATGGTAACTTGGCTTGCTTATACGAACCCTAAAGTTCAAAGATGATTCTTTTTGTTATTGATTTTTTACATTTGTGCTTTTATCATGAAAGCTTAATTCACTATTCTTGGTATAAATAATACTGGATAATACTGGACACATGATACTTAAAGCTTGGCCCCTTGCAGATGCACTTACCAGAACGCCCTCCTACTGTCTCTGTACGTTCTTCCTCCCTACCAATTAGATTGTAAGCTCTTCGGAGCAGGGACTCCTCTTCCGAAATGTTACTTTTATGTCTGAAGCACTTATTCCCATGACCCGTTATTTGTATTATTTGTTATTGATATGATTGTCACGTGTATTACTGCTGTGAAGTGCTATGTACATTAATGGCGCTATATAAATAAAGATATACATACATACTGTACTGTACCATAGCCCCATTTACTATGACTTCATTATAGCAGCTGGGATGGAATAGGATCAGACAGAGTCTGCATGTCCAGAGAATGGCCCTAACCCATTCGTGCACCGAACCATGCATTATTAGCAAAATAAAGAGTTATTAGCTTTAAAAAAAAAGAAGAAGATTAATATATTATACATAAATAATTATTAATTAATAATATTACACTAACGTCAGCTAGTAGAGCCTCTAATTGCCTGACTGACCACAGGCTGCGAAGCCAGTTTATCTACCACATATTAAAGGTTAAACATTAAAATAGTGCTTCTCTTTAAAATATTAAATATGTGTTACATATTAATGTTATGTAGGAACATATGCGTGAGGAAGCCTAATACTGTGTGTGTATCCACACTGGTTAAGAAAAGCATTAAAACAAAACCAAGAGAGTACATTGTAAGATGGAAAGCTCAGACACTCTTGGAAACAAGATAGAGGTCAAGGGACACAACGCTTAGTCTGACGAGTCATTTATTTTATTTACAGAAAGCACCAGACTGCAGATTGAATTGCTATTAAACTTCGCACATCTTTGATGATTGAAGATTTCTTTCCATTTGTTTTGTCTTTATCTCTCTTCCTCCCAAAGCCGGGAGCTATTTCATACAATTTCCTGGAAACCAACAGTATTTTATAATATTTAGTATTGGCAAGAAAAAAATGAAATGGACAGCTAGGGACTATAATGCTGGTGTATTGTGCAGAACCTGTCTCGTATGAGGGAAGCTGCAGTGTGGGTGACTTGTTTGACTTGTAAGCCTTTTTCTTTCTTTTTAAACCGTGTCTGACTTTTCTCCCTCTGCAGTCAGTGGTTCAGTGTGATGAGCCAAGTTCATTCATCCACAGAGCAGGAGATTCGGGAGATGCACGATGAGCAAGCAAATCCCCAAAATGCTGTGGTAAGTAGAAATGTTTTCACTAGCCCTGTGTGCATTGTTGGATTATTATTGTAATCCTACTAATGAAGCCTTTGTGTGGGAGAATCTATATCTGCCAACTGACTCTGAATTTGTGTAATAGCTTCGTTTTGACATTTACATTCCTAATCATTGTGGGATTTCTAGTCCTGTCCCTTGTATTAGCAAAGTAGGACTGCAAATCCCCAAAGGCTTTTGGGAAGGAGCTAAAAATGAAGATTGGACTCTACTGTCCTGAAAATGTAGTTTGACAGGTGTGTAAATTACAGTGTTGTCTGATATTCCTAACATACAGTAAGTACCTTTTAGTAGTGGAATAGCATGCATTATAGAAAATAATTCCTGTATTATATGGATTACGCCGTAAGTGACTTAGCTGACTTTATTTGTGTGTTTAAGACTGGAAAGGTAAAAAATCAAAGCAAAGTAATGATTACTGTAATTAACAGACTTTCCTCCAAATCCAAAGTATTGATACTTAGCCCAGCAACACAATTTCAAACCATTCAGTATTACTACCAGTGGAGTGGCAGATCGCTGCAAAGAACAGAAACCTTTTCACTTATTCAGTCAAGAGATATACAGTTCATTCCATCAAGGGCTAAAGGTCATTTAGTCCAGTGCTACAGAGGTCATGGTTAATGGGAGCTGCTGTAGTTATAATGCAGCTGCACCCGGTGATTGGGCTGTTGCTTTAAAAGTTTAAAGCCTTTAAGTGTTAACGTTATAATGCAAGAACAATTTGGGAAAATAAGAAATGAATCATTTTTCAAAAATCTCATGTACTCTATATTGATTTTCAACTATTGTTTCATTGTTACCCCATACACCGTGTTTCTCAATGACTACTAAGGGGCATATGTATCAAGGGGAAAAGTGGGTCAATTTGGGTGCAAAATAACTGCACCACATGCATCAAAGAAAAAATCCTTTTGCTTTCAATGTAACTTTTCTTTGATACATTTGGTGCTGTCATTTTGCAAATTATATCTGTAAATCGTAGGCAATTCGCCATTATAAAACTCTAGCACGTTAAAACATTGAATCCTGTCTATGGTACGGTTGGGAGATATACCGATACAGTATATCGAAATATCACAATAACGGAATCTCCCAGTATGCCGATATGGGAGATTACCTGTTATCGCGATATTTTGGGATGCCGGTGCAATGAGAACAGCTGTGAAGCTGCCGCTGTGCTGTCTCTGCCTCTCTCTCCCCGGGGAGCATGTGAGAGCAGCAGTAACAGGTAGGAACTCCACACTTTGCTTTTGTTAACCCCTGCACACCCCTGCCCCTGGGACAACCCCTTCCCTCTCCTCCCCCTGAGGCACTTAACACCTTCCTTTTTCCCCCCTGGGACCCTTAACCCCTTTCTCTCTCCCCCTTGGGACCCTTAACCCCTTCCTCTTTCCCCCTTGGGAGCCTTACCCCATTCTTCTATCTCCCCCTGGGGCACCCTTCCTCTCCCCCGCCCATGGGGTACTTAAACCCTTCCTCTCTCCCACCTGGGGCTCTTAACCCCTTCCTCTCTCCCCGCCCCCCCTGGGGCTCTTAACCCCTTCCTCTATCTCTACTGGGACCCTTAACCTCCCCCCCAATTCCATGTCTGCACTTCACCCTTTCCCACCTTCACTGCTTTCATCTTCCTCACCCTTTATGAAAATGTGAATACAAAATCTTGATTGTCAAAAAATCAGTTTAATATATTTTTAACATTTTATAAGTGAAACATGTTATTTAATGGAGGGAATATCTCGGGTGAGAGTGACGAGGAGGGGATGGGTGAGGGTGACTGGAGCAGTGTTGGTGAGGAAAGGCAAAGTGCAGACATGGAAAGGGTTTGGGAATGAAGATCTCTTTATTCTAGTAAATCTTAAGAAAATGTATTTATTTTGAGAACACATTTTATGTAGATTTACCAGAACATATTCAGACTTTTATTATAACAAATTTACTGCGATATATCGTTACCGTGATACATTTCTTAATATCGTGGTGTGAATTTTGATATCGCCCAACCCTAGTCTATGGCAGTTCTAAACACATTGCATATCACAAATCAATGGTTTTTACATGTATTTCCTAAACAATAACTTTAAACTTAATAATTTTTTTTAATAAATGCTACTCCCACAGGAAATTGATTTTTGATATGCAATTATTTCCCCCCAGACTTGCTCCACTTTTGCCTTGATACATACTGTATGCCCCATAATCTTGCATTATTTACTAGATAACTGTTTTGTTTTTCGCCTTCCTTTTTAGGGCACTTTGGATGTTGGAATGATTGATTCAGTGTGTGCTTCCTATAACCCTGATAGGTGAGTTTGCAGTTAAAACCTAGGATACGTTGTTTTTCTGCTAATAAAGCAGCGGCCCCTCTTACTACATTTTGAAATATCCTTTTTTTGTTTATGCATCATTTTTGGTGATTTTCATAGTAAGTCTACCAAATGTTTAAATTTCCCAGAGACGATCCCAGATTGCAACGGTCTGTAGAAGCACTTATTATACAGTAACGGTGTCAGATTCTGCAGCACTTTTCCATTTTAGAAATGTATTCATGTCAAATAGTTTTTGCGATGACTTTTAGTATGGTCACTGTTGTTAATTTGCTAAGAAATTACATGCAGTAGCTTGGCCCTGATCATTTCAACTTTGAAGTTACTTGATTGTTCCAACCAAATCTAGGTACAATGTTAACTAGCGCCTAACAAATGAATGTTTTGGAATGTGTTCTTGTATATCTTACTATTCATACAAAACAGAAAAACCACAAAAAAACAGAATACACACAATGTGCACCAGGGATTAGTGCATGGGCTCACTAAATGGAGATGCAGTAATAAAAACACTAAATATACATATGAAATGTTGATCAGTTTATTAAGCAAGTCAATAGACCCCATATATATGACAACATTAAAACCCACAAGGAAAACAAATGACTGGTTAAAAGAAACCCATTACTTCCTAGTGATACATATAAAACCATATATTAAGTGCAAAGCACTAAACCGATTGGTCACAGTATGACAGAACTACTTCCCACAACCAGTTATACCAATGCTGAGAGTAGTTGTATACCGCACTGAGGGAAGTGAGACACACGGAAGGGACAAGCAGGCTTACTACATGTGGATACTGAATAACCAGTCCGGACTGTATTCGCATGTGATACTGGAATCTCCGCCAGTACTACTCCGCAATCCCACCTCGGCCTGTGCACATGCACGTCAGGTGATCCCTACGTGACCTCTACGCGTTTCGGAACTGCGTCCTTCGTCATATCAAACAGTAAAGTATTTTGAGCCTACATTTGTAAACAAGACATCAATTTAAAAAAATAAATACATTTAAATGTTCATCAAGATGTTACATTCCTTAAAGATTTCACTTTTGTGCTGAACCAACAGGAGCAGAATTTGTCCAATGCTTTGTTTTGAAAGTCCTGATTTGGTCACTTTCCTGTAAATTTTGCTTCTAAAATTTGCCACAACCGTGATAACAGGGAGCTGCCCAGACACGTACAAGAATAGTCTGAATCTGGATTAGGCAACAAGCTTACATTTCTGCTTAATCTCATCTGAGTAAAACATTTTTAGTACTGACCGTGTCATTAAAGCATGTTTATAGTTACCAATGATAACGTCAGCACAGTCAGACTTTGCTGTCTTCATGTCAGCAGTGAAGGAGACTGGAAAGTGTTAAGGGAAGTGTGCTGCACGTGCGGTACAAAAGCAGTTTGTAAATACCTACGCATAGGAGCACAAATATTTCAACCATCATATATATTTATTCAGGAGTCCGCTATCAGTAGCAATTAGGGTTTAGCTCAAATCTTTCAATTACAACACTTCACATTCTTTCAATGACCCTATAGCTTTACAGTAAATATTGCGAACGTGAGGAATCTTGCACGTATATGAAACGTGCTAACAGCAGGAAGGGTGTCTAGCGAAGATAACTAATCTGAGGACCTGTGGCTGTTGTGCAAACATAACCTATGTTGACTTTGCAGTTAACATTTTTCCCACCTTCTTTTTGCCTTCAGACCTCATTCATTCGTAATCATCACTGCAAACCGTGTCCTTCACTGTAACGCTGATACCCCAGAAGAGATGCATCACTGGATAACCTTGCTGCAAAGATCAAAGGGCGACACCAGGGTGGAAGGGCAGGAATTCATAGTTAGAGGTAAGGAGCAAGCATTGTTTTACATTGCATTCGGATTTCCCTTAGCCAAGGTGTCATCTTAAAGGTTTACATTGATGTACAGTATACTTGATTCTTCTTTGTATGCCTTTGTAGCAACGTGATGAATTCATTGTTGGCAGTGCTCTAGGACACAAATAACACTGTGCATTGGAAAACGACATTTTAATGGAAAGATTCTGACATCAAATAGTGATATACCAGTGAATTCTGTAATAGTCAGTGTTTGTTATTAACGTTGTTAGGGATGTTTTTCAGTATAACTAAACTGAATATAAGAATGCCTTGCAGGTTCTGGTTACAAGTCTACACACTTATATAGAATTTGTTTAATTGAATTATCTATATTATGTTGATGTATTGTGTGCTGCTGAGCCCAGGGACCTATTTGACATCCTGGTATCACAATATTTTTCAGTAATTACATGTTTCAGTGTATACTGAACAGACTTACTGCAGTGATTCGTACGTTTTCATCTTATGCTGTGGAAATGCCAGCCTGTTATCTCTTTGGGATGTCTTTTATGAAGATTAACAATTCCTTTCACAGAACTAATGGTTCAATAATAGGAAATGGCCTCATGCACCAGGCTATTGAAAAGCAACGGGCGTGTTTTCTTTAATAAATCAGGTTGCTGTTACTTTGTATCAGTATTGCCAAAATGTCTTTTGAATGCTCGCTGAAGATCTATCTTGAAATACGTTCACGACGTAATTCGTATATCCAATTTAGTACAGATGGATAATTGTTGCTTCATTTCAAAGGTTGGCTACACAAGGAAGTGAAAAACAGTTCCAGAATGTCCTCGCTGAAGCTGAAGAAACGCTGGTTTGTCCTAACACACAACTCATTGGACTATTACAAGAACTCGGAGAAAAATGCTATGAAGTTGGGCACTCTGGTGCTTAACAGCCTCTGCTCCGTGGTGCAGCCCGATGAGAACATTTTTAAGGAAACAGGTAAGGCACTTCGGCAAAAATTCCCTCAGCAGTGTTAAGCCATAAAGCACTTTATATGGGCTTTGTAAATACTGTATGGGCATTTAGTTGCCACTATTTAATTTGCTGTATCAACATTGTTTTTCAAATCTTAGCTACTTTACAGCACTGGGACATGGCTGGCACCAGTTCAGAAGAGTTAAAGGTGCAATCAGCCTGTTGATTTTTATTTTACCAAAACAGAAGCTTATCTTCTATCTCCTGAGCCTGAGAAGCGAAGAGAAGTCAAAGTGATTATTAATGAAACTCAACCTCCCAGTGTCATAAGTAACATCACAAATAAAAGACGCCTGACTCTGGGGAAGACAATAAAGATACAGATGTATTCATAAACATACAAAGTGTTGCAAACTGGAGCATTGCTCCAAATCTAGCACAAATTGTGCAGTTATTGAGTTGCGGAGTAGTTACGGGAGGAGAGAGTCAGCGATATTATAATGAGATATATCAAAAGTTGCGCCTATATCTGGTGAAGTTTTTCTGTCTTTTGGCCAAATAAATTTTCCCGGGTTTAGGGGGCATCAGCCTCTGCTCTAAAAGATCTGCATCAAATGTAAGGAGAAGACTTGAAAGATATGTCGCTGCTCTCAAAATGACACAGATCCATAAATCTGCTCAGTGAATGGAGTAAAATGCACCATTTCTTATACACATCCACCATAGTATTACAGAGGCACATGGAATCATATTATTTGACACTTCGTATTGTACAGCTCGGCTAATGTATACATACATTTTCTAACATTTTGAGGTGTTATTGAAAAAATGGTGTTTCTTGACAATCCGTTGGTGCCGTTAGATTGCATATGCAGCCTATCTGACAGAAAAGGAGCTATGTTAGTACTCCAACTCAATAAAAAGTAGGTGGTAATGTTTGACTTTCTTCTTTTTCAGGTTACTGGAACGTAACAGTTTATGGACGGAAGCACTGCTACCGTCTGTACACAAAACTGCTAAATGAAGCAACAAGATGGTCCGGTGCCATTCAGAATGTGATAGACACAAAAGCACCAATAGACACACCAACACAGCAGCTAATTCAGGACATAAAGGTAAGCCGGGGAAAATACTTCATTCATTCATATATTTGGAAATTCTAATTATTTTTTTAATGCGTCATACAGTTACTGTAGTTTTTGCTGCATTACCTGTTTTGACAATCAGAAAAATGAATGTATTATTATTCTATACATGCAAAATAAAATAATGTGTCTCTTGCACTGGCCTTTTTTTTTCTTTAAAAAGACATCAAGACCTTTATTCAATGTACTGTAGTGTTTAGCTGCTTCTCCATATCCGGGAAGCTCTGACCTCAAAGTAAACATTGGTGTCTTTTATAGGAAAACTGCTTGAACGTTGAAGTTGTGGAGCAGATTTACAAGAGAAATCCAATTCTGCGTTATACATATCATCCTTTGCACTCACCTTTACTACCGCTTCCCTATGGGGATATCAACCTAAACTGTAAGTGTGCCGTACTGTATACAGTATATACCTTGTTATTTTAGTGTGGAGTGGACTCTTGTATAAACGGATAAGCAATGCTGTTATAAGGGCCATTGCTACAGACTGAGAGAGAAATCCCTTAGCTGAATAATAGCCTATACTTTAAGAAATAGAGGTGGAGAGCTTACACAGGAGTAGATCATTGCACATCGTTTATAGAAGCAGTCCACATTTCTGAAATGTCTGTTATTTTTAAGTATGGTTTATGAAGGCGCTTTGAATTTGCAAGTATATACCAGATGTTGCAACTACTTGGAAGTTTATTCTATAATATATGGGGAAATAAATGATATACTTAGTTTTCCCCAGTTATCGTGAAACCTGTTTTTGGCAAAGTTTACGTTCTAAGTTTGAGCAAACCATACTTGCATGTGTTTAAAGCAGCCCTAACTAACACCTCTCACGGGACTGGCACCCGGGAGATCTCTGAGAAGCTGAACATCGCTATTTCTCACTCCACTGGTCTCCTGGGGACCCAGACACTTACCAGTGAAGTTAGCAGTATTACTTCATAGTTTTTAAAGGGATTTGGGCGTCCAATGGGAAGCTGAAATGGATGATGTTGCGGCTTCCTATTGGACGGAGATTTGCCAGCGATTTTGTTCCCCTTGGAGGGAGATTTAAACCCGGCAACTTTACCGGTAAGTACGTATCTTGGGAACAAGCAGGTCCCGGAGCTCAAAATAGAGCAGTTTAGCTCAGGTGGGTCCCCGGATCACATTCTGCCCCAAAAAATTGTGAAAACAAAATTCTAATTAATTTTTGCACAGAAGATTTCTAAGTCTTTGTTATACCACTGTGATCATCTTTATTCTTTTTCAGCTGCTTCAATGGAAGTGTTGTATCTTGTAACCGTAGGATAAATTGCTATTAAAACATGTTGTTGACCAGGGAGGCGTGAGCTTCCCTCCTCTCCCTTTACACTATTGACATAATATTACGAATAACGCTGCGAGCCAGGACCAAGTGACCCACGCTTGCTCCTGGCCGCTAGTTCGGCCCGTGAGGCCCCTCCCTCGCTCCGCCCGCTTTGCGGCCAACCACGTTCGGGGAGGCCGCGCCCCCCAGTCACCGGCTGTTGCCTGCCCAGTCGGGCTGGCCAGCTTCATAGTTATGATTGCTGATGACCATAGACCTTTTTGTGAACTAGAGCTGAGAACAAAACTCTTTGCGCCCCAAGTTCAAATGGTATATGCTATATTTACGCTACAAGGAAGATCTCCTTTTTAAAACACATCACATTTTGTTTAACAATGAAGTCAAGGAAAGATGGTGTGTCAGTTTAAAACAAAGTACTGTACTCGGTACCTCTAGTATTATCAGCTTTCTACTATTTCTTTTGTGTATTTATTTAAATCACATGCGTTGGGGTCAGGGCTATTACTACAGTATGTTATAAACTAGTTTATTGTCATGGGTTACAAGCCGAAGTCTTTAGAATAATTAATTGTGTTCATGTTTTTGAGGGATACGATTCAGATAATAATTTGGAGGATCTAATTGATCATTATTGTGACTCATTTTACGAGCAATAGCACGAGCATTCATTCTATTAGCTGTTTGAAGAACGTAAGCAGTAATTGAGAACACAGATGAGATGGACTCAGAATTGGCAAAGAGGTACAATATAAATGCTACTAAATTTATATCAGTTTTTGTTTTGTTTTTTAGTGCTGAAAGATAAAGGGTATACAACTCTTCAGGATGAAGCCATCAAGATTTTTAATTCTTTGCAGCAACTTGAGTCTCTGTCTGATCCTGTCCCGATAATTCAGGGCATACTTCAGACGGGTCACGACTTACGGCCTCTGAGAGATGAACTTTACTGCCAGCTAATTAAGCAGACTAACAAAGCCCCGAACCCAGGCAACATGGGGAATCTGTATCATTGGCAGATACTCACATGCTTGAGCTGTACATACCCACCAAGTCGAAGCATCCTCAAGTATCTGAAATTTCATCTTAAGAGGTAAGAACTATTATAGAAACATTATAGACATGCTCTTGGGTTTGATTTCAGGAAGGTCTTAGCAAGCTCAAATCCCAAACCCACTACGTTGTATATATATTTGTGTCATTTGGAGGGCTACTGGGTTTTGTGACCTAATGTATACAACAAAAGACAAGAAAGTCCAAATGCTACATCCAATATGACAATTTATTTAGTACATTATTATGTATCTATATTCCTTCTTCATAAATATGGGTCATTTATTTCAGTATGTTGGCCAACATATTTAAAACCGACAACCACTTCACGGTAATCCCATTTCAGTAGGTCCTACATTACTAATATTATACTATCATGTATTTATTCTACTGCATAGAGAGAAGTGGTTTTAAGCATATTATGTTATATCTTAATATCTAAGCTTACCTACATGTAAGAGAAATAAAGATATTTGAGGTCAAAATGACAGCACAGAGAAGACCATATGTTAACCGAAGTGCCATGGAAATGAAAGCCGGTACATATAGCAATTTTGGGATGCAATATTTGTAATAATGTATTTTAGGACATTTACAAAGAGATACATCCAAGTTTTACTTGAGTGAAGTTCTTACAAAAGTTCTATACCGAATATTCCATTTTTTACATTCTATGAAATCCTAGTAACATTAGTGTAAACAACGAAATGCACTTTTGTTAGATAACCACTTTTACACTTAATAGAGATCAATAACAATGGAAGTGAAGAGATATAGGAGGAGATTTACTAACTCCCAATACCGGTATTGTGCCTAGATCCCCCACAATTTGCCACATGTCAATGGCAATCTTGGTCATAGAAGCAAATGGGCCATGTTAAAATTCTATCTATTTGTATGAGATTTCGTAGTGCTTTTTTTGTATTACATACTGTATCCAGCGCACAATTTGGCATCAGATCAAGGGTTTTTTAATGTATTTGCATGTATTTGAATAACTACAGTTTTAAGGAGGTTTAAAATAGGTAAGCCACAGGTCAGACAAATAGGAAGAAATACAGATGTAGAAGACATTATTGCACCCATTAACACGTTATTTCACAGTAGTACTATTGAAAACAATGGTGTAGGAGACATGTACGAAGACATAACAACGTCCGATGTGTCCTGAAATAGAGGGTATGGTTCCCTTGGATCTCTTTCTGGCAGCACACACTTCCTTAGTACTAGAGAGACCTGTACATGGGGATCTCTCTGGCAGCATAGTCCCTCTGTGCTAGAAACCCTGTCCTGAGGATTTCTATGGCAGCACAGTCCCTCAGTGCTAGAGAACCCCATGCAGCTTGTGCAGCACACTTTTAAACCTGCTTGATGAGCCAGATGGGAGCTGGCCAATTAACTGCAGCTGAAATTAACCAGCTACCTGCTGGACTCATCAGCTACAGACAGGCTTTATGTGTGCTGCCTTTTTAAATTGGGGAAAGGCCCGGTCACAAATGGTTAAGGATATATCACACGTATTATTTCACGCGTTGTTTTGTGCGTTAACGAGAGTAATAACATCTGCTACATCTGTATTAAGATGAAGAAAGCTCATTCTTGATTATTCTGCAGCTTGATTTGTTAAGTTCAACGGACTCTGCTTCTGTGCCGCATACTAAGATTGATGCAAGTACTGATTTGTTTATCTCAAAGTTTGTCATACTATTAATGTGACCTTTATTGCAAGGACCTGTCTTTATCTTCATTAATAATAGCTTGTGCCCATACACTCAGAACTATAGACAGAGAAAATGGATTCCTGTGCTTTTGAGTTGACAGTTTAATTTGTCAGGACCTAAGTGAGAATATATTTATTTGTCAGTAACTCAGTGTCCAAGACATGGGCACTGATATAAGCAAAAAAAAGCACAGCCCTACAATTTCATCAGTATATACCAGTATATACCATGTGGCTCTGTGGGAATCTTTGTGCATGTGCAAATGTATGGATGTGTATAAGTGCCTTTCTGTAAGTGTCCGTGCATAAATGGCAGAGGGAGCCGTTAAACCCGGGGCCTACAAAATATTTCACTGGCTGATTTCCTTAACTGTTAACAGGAATGTAAAATTGCTACACGACATAAATCTGACACTGAAGCCCAAACCATTCCCATTAAGTTACCTTAACGTGGCGTGACTATCTCAACGTCACCTTAAGGCCTCGGACATGGTGACAACAAGAGCGCTGAGCAGCGCTGACACTCATGCTCTCCTGCTCAAGCAGGAGCTTTTTTGTGTCCCTGCATGAGCGTCAGCTGGCGCACTTGTGTGTCCCGGGTTGGAGGCGGGGCTAGCGCGCCACGTTACAGTGCCGACGTCACGGACTGCCATTGGCTTTTGGCGGTCACGTTACCGGCCCTGTGCTTCCCTCAGCGGGAAAAATGAAATTGTACTGTCGGCTGCAATTCCACACGCCTCCTCACGCCTGCGGAAACGCCATCTAAAGCCGCTCTCATTAGGAATGATGGGGGGCCTCAGCGCGGTCTTTTTCACCATGGCCTAAGTCTTACTGCATATCTTCAAAGGCCAATAACGTAACGCTATGTATTGTTTTCTCCCGTAAAGCGCATTGCGTTAACTGCAACGGCTACTAGTGATACATACATGCAGATGAGGTGTTACAATAACAGCACAAATCCGCAAAAAGCTTTACTTAGGTATTACTTAAACTTGGCGTTGCTCACACCTGCCGCCTGAAATAAGGCTTTTTCCGGGTCTAAATAGTAGTAATGCCACAATTAGGCAGGAGTTTACTACCATAGCGTTATTTCTCTCTCCTCACCTCTCTTTCTCAACTTTAGTTGAACACCTTATGAAGGGTCTGAATCAGTGTAACGCCAAGACATACTTAACGTTTATTATTATTAGCATAGAAAAATGGAACAGCTTCAAAAAATATAATAAGGTAAAAAAAAAAATCAGGTGCCACGTATATTGGAAAAAGAGACGAAAGAAAATAAGTAAGTCCACGTTGGACTAGGAAGCGCCATCTAGCCTGCAATTATCTAGAGCTGGGGTTCTCAAGACCCCCCCACCAGGTCAGGTTTGGAGGATATCCCTGCTTCAGCACTGGTGGCTCAATCAGTGGCTCAGTCGAAGACCAAAACCTGACACCTGTTGGGGGTTCTTGAGCACCACTTTTCTAGAGCTTGAGAAAGGATCGTTGTGATCTGTCATGTTGATTTTGTTTCTTTGGTTTCTGTTGTCTGATTTACCAATAAATGTAAGTTTTCTCACGTTTGTTCTCTTTTTTTATTTTTTGCAATGTCACGTTATTGGCAGAAGATGCAAAATGATGCTTTAAAAACCCAATGATAAGCCTATGCTAATGTGATATATGTACAACAGCCTTTTGCAAATATTTAGCTTTGTGGATATGTGTTAACCTCGGAAAATAACATCTGTTCCTGACTTAAAGTGAGGTTGTGAGCCATGACGTAGTAAAGCTTTGTGGATCACACAGTACTACATTAATCTGATGCCAATGTCTTGACTACAGGCTTGCTCCTTTGTATTCTCCGCACTGTTTTCTCTGGAGTCTGTCTTTTTCCATTTGTAGCTCTGATTAAGAAATTGCTTCCTGTATAGTCACTCAGCATACATAACATTTTTCATTTATGCCTCTTAGAACAAGAGAGCAACATCCAGGCTCAGACATGGAAAAGTATGCCGTGTTCACCTCTGAATCTCTGAAGAAAACCAAATGCAGGGAATTTGTCCCATGTCGGGATGAAATCGAAGCACTAATTGGCAGGCAGGAAATTACATCCACTGTATACTGTCATGGCGGGGGCTCCTGCAAGATCACAATTAACTCCCACACCACAGCTGGAGAGGTGAGACAGAAGCACCTACAGTACAGCACCATCATTTCTCCTTGCTCTTTGAAACCTTTCAGTGCCGACGCAACACCTTCCATAAATCTAGCATTGCGTTGCAGGCCCCTGTGGGTGGCTCTGGTTTTAATTCATTAAAAATTATCTTTTTTTGATAGGTACTGTACCTACTAATGGAATATAAGATGCTTTAACAAACTGCTTGATTTAATCAAAAACACAAATCACAGATTCACAGACACTCCATGTAAAAATGTTTCTAAGGCTTGTTATGTATTTTTTAATGCTTTTTATATCTTTGTGAAGTACCTGGCAGCAAAGGTTAGGAATACAATTAAATAAGTGTTCATTTACTATCGTTAGTTTTACTACAATAAACGTATAAGACCATGTATGTGTATATATATATATGCAGAAAACAAGAAGAAAAAACAGACGCACTCCTAGTGTGATAACGTATAAAACAGTATTGATGAGATTGTAAAATATAAAAAGCGCACTCACAAACAGAGTAAAAATAATAGCATTTATGAGATATACTCAATCGCCTTGAAGCTGTGAAGGGAATGTATCAGCCTGTCCCGTTGGTGCCACTACTGGTGTATCCGTTGGTTCAGCAAGGTGCACTGGAGCCACCGCAGCCAGATGATATAATAATCAGCAACACGGTCAGAGACTCCCTCCAGATACACCTCCCACAGCTCTCACTGCTCACCAGCAGGCAACTGCAAAACCGGAAGCGACAGCAGTCCCAAGCAAAATAGCAACAGCTTCCCCTGACGAAGTCCTTAGTGACGATACGCGTAGGGCGTTTCCCAAAGAGGCGAGTTTGTGGCTGACATTACTGCACGAACGGAGAGAGTACCTTGGAGCTGTTGCTATTTTGCTATTTTTCGAAGAAGCATTTTTTTCTTGAAAGGCCCCTATTCTGTAAACTGTGCTATCACATGGATCTGCATTGGAGCTTTGCAGCTTACAGAATAAGGGCCAAAGAAGCCTATTTTATTATAGCACATCATCTGTAGCCCGTCTCATGATTACACCTGAAAACATATTCATTCATTTTCACGCCATGTGATTTAAAAAATATATATTGCAACTATTTCTTTGTGAGAGATATTTGAAGAGATTGGTTTAGTTTTCGGGATATGTGACGTCAGAAATTGGTGATGGGAATGCGCATTAATGCCAAGAAAATGTCTTTTATGCACTGCACTGTTTTCTGCTTGTGACCAGATAACATATAAGAATCTTGCTAATAAATTTGCCATAGTTAGCCACGGAATACATGTCAGATGTTTTGTTGCATATTAAATGGGGAAACAGTGTACAACCCACTGAAATATATACAGTATATTATGGAACTCCTGCCTCACTCCTCCTAATCATACTCCCTTAATTGCAAGTTAATGCAAACGTGACAGCACTGGAGCAAAATATAAATACGCCTATTTTTGTGTTATCAATATTACCTTGATACATAGACATCGACCCCTGTGTGTGAGCTCCAAATGCGACCAAGTATAGAAATTGCGGGGAAAAATGTTAACTGTAACGAACTCCTGCTTTAAAGAAAAATCTGTATGAAACATGGTGCATGGAATGTGTAACTATTTCCCGAAACTCTTCTAGGGCATCCCACTTACACTGTTGAGTGCCGGAGGTGCCATTATGTTGTGAAGTTATGTGATCACATGATCACAATGTCACTGATGATGTGAACCGGAGAGGATGAGTCTTCTCATCTGTTCCTCGTCAGGTCATTAAAAAACGATTAAAAAGCCCAGGACATCACTACTATGTCAAGGGGTCCCTAGAGTGTCAAACCTCACGATGTGGTAGATACGTCATGTTGAACTCAAGGTGTTGAAGGGGTTGTATAATTTCACTGTGCACTGTATGCCTGGATATATATATATTCATTCACTTTGGTCGATGTTTTTGGTTTCAGGTTGTGGAAAAGTTGATTCGAGGTCTTGCCATGGAAGACAGCAGAAACATGTTTGCGCTTTTCGAGTTCAATGGAACCACTGATAAAGCCATCGAAAGCAGAACTGTTGTGGCTGATGTGTTAGCAAAATTTGAACAGTAAGTGTGGCAATGTCTTTATAATTGTAAACCTATTCCCAATTTTTCAAATCCATGGTAGCACAATATGGGGAATCATTTCAAAAGTACTTGCATTTTATTAACTATTTGCGGGAGTATTTTCTCAACATTTCTGGGTGCTAAAGTTGGAACTTGCAGACGCTAAAAATGATGTGTTTCCATCCTTTACATTTTTTAGTAATTTATACACAACAAGCACACAGATTTGCAGTAATTCTTTGGGACTTTATTATAATTGAAACTCATTTAATATGTAGTTATTGTATCAGTAGTGAAACAATATATGAATGGGTTTAACATATTAGTACTATGATGATAGCAACTTGACAGCATTGGAGCCTAAATTATTCATACAGGTGCTAAAAAAATGTCACAAAGTAAAAATGAAAACAATGGCTTTGCTAGAATTATAATTATTTGACTTTCCCTAATTACGCCAGTTTGATGCTCTTTTCTCAATCATTCTCTTACATGTACAAGTTACTTGAAAGTATCAGATAAGGTCCTTGACTCTGTTTGAATTCACTATAGGCTTTCAGTGAGCTCAGAAGCAGGGGATAACACTTGGAAATTCTACTTTAAGCTTTACTGCTTCCTCAACACAGAACATGTACCAAAAGATAGCGTGGAATTCGTATTCATGTTCGAGCAGGTGAGAAAAACCAAAACCGTTTGCATTAGTAGCAGGTGGCAGGCTAAGTGCTGTGATTGTGTGGGAGAGAGCAACTCCACCCTCTGCTGCCCATTAAATCACCTCACCTTCATGTGATCAAACCACCTCCGCTCCTTCTCTTTCTCAGGTACTTATCCCTAGTTAATTGTTCATGACCATATTCAAATCCCAGGGATAGTCAAGGCCAAAGTTATCTATACCCTACTCCAGATGCAATAAAGTTATCTCTTTCTTGAGCTGTGATAGTAGAAGAAAAATGTAGAATGAAGGGTTCCATTGGCCATACACATATATACATTTTAAAACATCACACGCACTCCTCATAATTTCAACATAATCAGATTTTCTTGAAAATGTTCCTTTTAGCTAAAGAATACCATATTGATATAAAGGGCCTTTATGTGTTTGCAAATGAATCATTGCTAACATTTTCCATGCTTAGCATAAGTTTGAGAATCTTTAGTTGAGGCAGAGGTTTGATAACCTTCGGGTGCCTGGTTTATTTTGATAAAAAAATGTAATTTATATGTATTAGCAATTCCACTTTACAGGCATACCCCGCATTAACGTACGCAATGGGACCGGAGCATGTATGTAAAGCGAAAATGTACTTAAAGTGAAGCACTACCTTTTCCCACTTATTGATGCATGTACTGTACTGCAATCGTTATATACGTGCATAACTGATGTAAATAACGCATTTGTAACAGGCTCTATAGTCTCCCCGCTTGCGCACAGCTTCGGTACAGGTAGGGAGCCGGTATTGCTGTTCAGGACGTGATGACAGGCGCATGCGTGTGCTGCCGTTTGCCTATTGGGCGATATGTACTTACTCGCGAGTGTACTTAAATTGAGTGTACTTAAAGCGGGGTATGCCTGTACTTCTTAATCAAGATTCAAATTAACTGAGAGCTGAAATTATATATACCCAAAAGAACATTAAAGCCAATCATAAATTGATGCCTACATTAACAATGAGAACAGCAAAATACATTAATTTGTAACCAATAGTAATATCATATTATTGTGCAATATCTCCAGTGAAGATTTATTTTAATGATTACATGCAATGACAATTTCGTTTTTTCAAGTAGAATTTCTTAAACGAGTGTGATACAATTATATAATCCATTTTCCTACATTATACTTAATAAGGAAAAAGAGATCAAGCTTTTTCTTCTTTTTATGTATTGGCTAGCGTTGTTGATTATCATGGACTCTCAATTGTAGACCCTGTGTCTTATCTTTTTCGAATGTCTTCTCCTTAGGCTCATGAAGCAGTTATTCGTGGCCATTACCCTGCACCTGAGGAAACTCTACAGGTCCTGGCTGCATTGAGGCTACAGTATCTACAGGGAGACTACACTCCACACACCAATGTACCAGAGATGGAGGAGTTTTACCCCCTGCAGAAGCTAAAGTCGCGCATTACTCAGTCCACCAAAGGCTTCACTCCGTCCGAGCGATCGGAGAGGAAGCGGTCTAGTTTCTTAGATGGAACCTTAAGAAGGAGCTTCCGAAGTGGCTCCATTAGTAAGCAAAAGCTGGAAGAGGAGCAGATGCTGGACATGTGGGTGAAAGAAGAGGTCCTCTCAGCTCGGACCAATATTATTGACAAGTGGAAAAAATTACAGGGCATGAACCAGGAGCAGTCTATGACCAAGTACATGGCTTTGATAAAGGAATGGCCTGGCTATGGGTCAACGCTATTTGATGTGGAGGTGAGAAAATAATATCACTATAATATGTCTTTTTTGCCATTGCGTTTTATTTTACTCCTTGATATTTATTTGTATAAAAACATCCCAAATAACATAATAATTCCAGTCTTAGAAATTGTGGTCATACATGCATACAGTATATAAAGAGAATTTAACCCAAAGCAGAATTATTTCTTTCAAGAACCATGTGTCCTGCATTTCTTAATAATAAAGATGCCATTTCTTTTATTTGGTTACATTCTTTATTATGGTTAGTATTCAGTCAATACTTATAAGTGGAAAACATTATTTGCATGATTGAGAGTGCCATGCAAAACTTGTCACTAATGACTGCTCTGTTTCCTGTCCTGTAGTGTAAGGAGGGCGGCTTCCCACAGGAACTTTGGCTGGGAGTAAGTGCTGAGGCAGTTTCTGTCTACAAGAGAGGAGAAGGAAGACCCTTAGAAGTGTTTCCATATGAACATATCCTGTCTTTTGGTGCTCCACTTGCCCATACCTACAAGATAGTGGTTGATGAGCGAGAACTTATCTTTGAAACCAGTGCGGTAAGTCAGATCGGGAAATACAGTAGTTTCAATTTATGAGAAAAGGAGGTTTTCTGTTTGTTCTTTCCCAACATTTTGTTTTCCCTTTTTCTAGTCATTGTCCTTAACTGTGTAGTAACGTATGTAAGAGATTAAAGTATTACTATGCATGCATTGCAGCCACCTTCATTAGTGAAGCATTTAAAAGTTTATTTTTTAAACCAGTGTTGTATGACCACGTTACGAAACATAATATGGAACATTGTATAAGTAAATCTCTGCATAGTTCCAGTCCTGGTAAGATTATTTTAATCACAGAAATCATAACTTAATATATACAGTACCTAGACCCAAGGGGTGTCCCATGCTAACGTTGTGTGTTGTCCAACCTATGGATGGTACTAGCTTTTTGAGAACCCTCAGCAGGAATATTTTTGGTGGCTACCCTTCAGCTCAATCAATATTTCTTAAAGCCTAATTATTTCCTCCTAACAAATAAATTGTATATTTAAATTCAAAACAGTGTTGTGCTTGCACTGTTCATTGGAGTCCAAAACTGGCAAGTTCTAAGGATCCATATAAGTGATTCTTCAGATTTCTTGGTCGAACACCAATAAAACATAAATTAAATAATTAGCATTGGGACCTGAGCCATTGCTTACTTTTCCCTTGCCTTCACGCCACCTCTTGCTTTGCCCATAACCTACAATCATGGTTTGAGTGTGAATACGCAGCTATTCAACTTCCTGTTTTCCTCTAACTTGAAGACAAGTTGGATGTAGGCATTAATTCACTGTATTGATTTATTTACCTCTGATTAATATTTCAAAAGACATCAACTTGAATGATTTCACTCTTAAAATTCTTCTTTAAATGTATTAAGCACTGTAGTTATTTCCAATCATTGGTTTCTGGGAATTATTCAATATATTTAATAGTACACCATGTTGTAACATATATGAATAAACCCTCCTTCTATATCAGGTGATTAAGAAGTAATTGTTATTTCTTTTTTCCGATAAAGGTGGTTGACATTGCAAAATTGATGAAAGCTTACATCAGCATGATTGTGAAAAAACGATACAGCACCTCACGGTCTGAAAGCAGCCATGGAAGCCAAAGCAGCTCTAGGTGAAAACACTGCCTGCTATCTACATATCACCAATCTACATTGCCCTCAGTCATACAGAAGAGACACTCGACTGAGAAAGAAGTTCCTGGAAGTCAGCCAGAGCATTCTAGAATTTAACCAGACAGCCAATACAAACTGCAAAGCCAGGAAGATCTAGTGCCTAAAATATGCTAACTGCCAGCAAGATTTCCAAAGCTTTACTACTTCATGTTGACAAATTCCTTAAGATTTAACCCTCTGCCTGTGCTAAAGTATGAAGTGCCTTCAAACTAGATTTACGTTCAGACCTCCAAACGAGAGGTCTTCCCCCCCCCCCCCCTCCCATAATGCACAAATCTGCCGTCTTGATGTTCTCCAGAAAAAAAGTATTGGTTTCATGGAAAGCTGCAGGCAGCCTTCCCCGCAGATTTATTGACTTTGTTAGGCAACCTGTGTTCTAGTTTCATTTCGTTTTTGTTGTTGTTAATGTTTTTGATGTCTGGTTGCGTGCGTGAATATTTGAACCATGTCAATTCTAATTTTATTTCCATATTTTAAGAGATCGAAAGCAAAGGGAGTCACGATGTGCAATTGTGTCTGTACCCTTTCATTGTTCAGAGTTATAACTTGCTGCTTGGGACTGTTTCCAAGTGTGTTTCTTTATAAAATGATGGAATCCAAGTGTCATTCCTATGTTACAAGTCCCCTTGTACCGCCTTGTATTACATGCTGTATGTAGCCAGTCTGCATTCTCGATCTGCTGTACTTTAAATTAAGAGATCACGTAGCCATTAGAGCAATAAACAGTATTTATAAACTGCCTTATTCTAATGCAACTATCAGTGCACTCATTTGCATTAAAAATATATATATATATATTCTGGTAGCGTTGGGTTTAGAAAAGATTATTTTACTTGATACCATTACCAATGATAGCATTGACAAGGGACCTGTAAATAGATAAGCCAGAAATGCCAGTGCTTTATTTTTGTATGAAAAAGTTATATGAAGCAAAATATTGATCTACACTACAAGTGGTAAGATGTCAAAGCGTTTCCTTCATATTTCATTCAAAATGTTTAACCTTGTAGGCGATGTGCTGATTGTAAAATAAACACGTTTGTCAATAAAATATTGTATTTAACATGAATCGTTACTAGAAATCTGTGTTCATTTTGATTGAGATTCGGAGTGGAGATACTCAGGTCCCTATTTAATGTGCTGTGAAGTTTTTTTCCCTGCGCTGGAGAAGCGTGCAGCTCCATTTAAACTCAAATCTTCACCAGCGCAGCTTCACTGCATGGTGAGTAAGAACTCGAGTTTCAAAGCTACTGTACAATGTTGAATCTAGAAAAGCACTAGAAATGAAATAAGATTTATAGCAAATGAGTGATTGACTTACTGCGAAAAATCTAAAAGAAAAAAAAATAGTAATTAGACCCTATTCAAACCTCACATCAACTGATGTGATATTTCATGATTACCAAGACAGCTGACATGTCTTAAACAATAATAAGCTCTTTTTTTTTTCATTCCGTGATTGTCGCAAACCTCCGTTTTACTGCAAACAAAGCATACACAATTATGCATAGAAAAAATGTCTCAGAATAATGTAATGGAATTGTAAGCAGCAGTCTGCAGTGATCACCAGTTTTTTGCATTTTAATGTTTTTTACTGTATGAGATTTTTGAAGTGAAACTTCTTTAGTGGCATGTACTAAATTGTGATGGTACAAACCAGCATCGTGGAGACGCAGAAGTGGAACGGATATGGAAATGACGTCAGCGCTGGCAGATGAAGCCGTCAGCCACGCAGTTACCTCCATGCCCACAGTCGATCTCAGCGCAGACATTAGCGACGCTGTCTGCCATCACATACACATTCACACCGGCAGCCGTCCCCCTCAACGCATGCGCAGAGGCTCTGTCCATAGCCAGCGAGAGCCGTCCCCCTCAACGCATGCGCAGAGGCTCTGTCCATAGCCAGCGAGAGCCGCCCCCCTCAACGCATGCGCAGTGGCTCTGTCCATAGCCAGCGAAGCCGCCCCCCTCAACGCATGCGCAGGAGAATACTCAGGCCGGTGCACAAGCAGAGGTCTCTGGCGCGCATGCGCAGAGGCCTCTGGAGCTCAGCAGCGCGTCGCACATAGGCAGCAGCAGCAGCACCAGAGGAAAATAGGACATGGAGCACAGGCCCTCCACCCACACCCAGTGTGTCACATACAGTCACACACACACACCCTGTGTCACACGCACTCACAGACACACACTATCACACGCATACGTCACACAGTCACGCACACGCAGTCACACGCACACACGAGAAATTCACGCTTAGTGCAAATAGCTAATACAGGGGATGTGTGCCGAGCACGCAAGTTCTAAGTCAAATTTATTTGCGTTTTGTCAATGAAATTGTATTTTGATTTTTAATTAAAACATCACCAACACAAATACAATTTCTGTGACAAAAGTCAAAGAAGTTTCACTTAACATGTGCGTGCACAGCACACACACCTAATTTTTTTCTTGCTCTTTGCAATGCTTTTTTATATTTAAAATCTAATTCTCTATTCAGGAGATGTTAGCATTTGACATATTATATTAAGTGTCTGGGAGGCTAAAATGGAGCTCTGCCCAGAGCAGTCGTAGGCTAAGATTGCGCGCGTGACAAGCACAAATTGCATGATCCCTATCAGGCCGGCCCTAGTGTGCGCACATGACGGAGCGAGATGGCGCGACTATTTGAAAAAGACAAAATGTTTCACGCGGGGCTGCATCACGTGAGCAGTTCAGCCAATGAGCGCGAACCAGCTTCGTGACGCGTCCGCCACGCCCACTCCCAATTGCCTGCAGCTCAGTTAACATCACTCGGGCGCAGGCGCGCAAGTAAGTACTGTAATCTTAGATTTAAGGCTTTATTTTTGTTAAATAAATCCTGACACGGTGTAATAAATCATGTGTTGTTGTTCATCTGAGGTTGTATTTACCTAATTTTAAGACCTGCTAAGGAACAGATGATTGTTATTATATCCTAATATGTAAAACCATAGAATTCAAAGAGGGTGTACTTTCTTTTTCACACAACTGTATATATATATATATATATATATATATATATATATATATATATATATATATATATATATATATATACTTTTTTGATTATATATATATATATATATATATCTATATATATATATATGAGTATCAGTAGTGAAACAATAATATATGAATGGATTTAACATATTAATAATATGTTGATAGCGGGAAAGTGTCCAGTCCGCGCTCTTGCTCTTTAAGGATGTGGAATATTAATTCCTCTCTGTTCTTTTGCTGCTCCTGTTGTTCAAGGTGTCTTCCCCCACCTCCAAGATGGATCCCAACGGAGAACTCCGACGGTGATGCCAAGTATCCAAGAAAAAAAGAAAACACAAGAGCGCACCAAGATAAGAGAAATGAAGTGTATTACAAATATTAAAAGATAGTAACCACTTACATGGAATAAAACTTTAATAATCCCCGATCTCGATGATAACTTCTCTGGTAGGGCATCACATAAGGTATGCAGGGGCAGTGTCAATCCTCAGAAATCAGTCCCGCGCACTGG
Source organism: Ascaphus truei (assembly GCF_040206685.1). NCBI lineage: Eukaryota > Metazoa > Chordata > Amphibia > Anura > Ascaphidae > Ascaphus > Ascaphus truei. Next base: position 226,663,879 of record NC_134484.1, read on the forward strand.
GGCGGTCTCTGTAACGCTGTCAGACCTCCACGAGTGTCAGCGTGGCTGAATGCGTAGCGCGCATGCGCAGGAAATGAAGTCCCCTATAGCTGTCCTTAGGATGCCTGTCCGTTTCAGTAATTGTAGTCGTGATCGCCTGATGAAGTATACTTTAGTATACGAAACGCGTCGCGAATTGTGTTGCTGGCTTATATTTACATCATAGCCAGTACACACACAAGTGTTTTTATTCCGATCACGACTACAATTACTGAAACGGACAAGCGTCAGCGCGCCTCAACACGGGTCAGCGCCTAAGCTGATCATGGACTCAGCCTTACACCACACACACAAACACTCTTACCTTGGGGTGAAGAGACATCCCATGTTGCGCCGGTCTGCAGCTCCCTCCTCCAGTTGGGTGGAAGTTGGACCCGACTTGCGGCACCGGCAGTAAGAGGGAGGTGAATGCTGGGACAACGCTGCTGCTGTGGTGCCGTCGGCCCGCCACCACTGCTGCCAGTTGGGACACTTATGCCAGCTCTGCTCCCCATCGGCCTTGCAACCCTTGAGGGCTTCCCAATCACTGATCTAGGGGGATGTGCATTGATATTGTTTATTTTTATGGTACTGTAATCGGAATGATTCTCAATAGCCTTGCAAGTATTATTTTAAAATAAATTACCATGAAAATGCATAACAGGTGATCAGGATGAAAAAATTCAATGAAATGTATTGGGAAATGTCTGTGCAAGGATCTGATTAGCTCAGATTATCATGTTGCAAAGCAAGAAAGAGGGCAGGCCTGTTTGCTGCAGGCTGCATTGCTCATAGAAGCTAAGCTTACACATCACATCATGCGTTAAAGCAGCAAAACGGGAAACATCCTATGTTATTTTTTAAATAAATCAGTTCTGTATAATTAGATAATACTGTCTGCATTTTTTTTTTTACTCATAATACCATTTTTAATTATTTTTTTTAAATGCACTTGAAAATATATGAATGTTCATCATCATATTCAATGATGGTTCATAATAACAGAAAATAAATACCAAGAGATCCTTCCAGTGTGAAAATACAGTCTTCGACACAGGTTTCTTGCAGTTCCAATATTTATTGTTGAGGCAGTTTACAACAGCAAGCTTCAGTCCTTACAGGTAAAATGATTATAAATTGAAAGCAGTCTTTTGGTTAGATGTTTTTCTATTGCGCTGAGGTTTTATTCCTCGAGGAAGACGTGACATCGCTTTTTCCTAACTACAAATGAACCTTTTTATTTTAAGCTTTTCATAGCTTGTTACTATGAAGAGACATCTGTTATAACACAGCATAAAGCATATATTCATTATTGAAGGTCGTTTATCTGCTGTCCGTGTACCGGACTTATGTTTATCTGGTGTTTTCTCACTTGTATCAAACAAAGTTTGTTTCTTTTGCACTCTGTGAAACCCTGTTTCAGTCATTTCACAAAACATGCAAAACTAACCCCTTAAATGGAAACTTCAGTGAAGCTGAATTTTGAACCCCAAAAACCTATCTACAGTACTGATCATCCTTTGGCTGCTTAGCAACCATTTAGAAAGTCACATCCACTTCCTGATTTGAAACAGGCTCTGACACACACCTTTTCCAGCTCTGCCTTTTGGCAACAAAGTATCACAAACAGATCTGTTGCAGACGGTATTGCTCTGAAAGCTGTAACAATATAAGTAGTTATATAATGTTACATTGCAGCTGCAACATTTCACAGACTGCAGCACAAAGTTAGAAGGCGGCCATTATGTTAGACACACAATCAGGATTTTTACAGCTTTATAACAGGAGCACCAAACGATTGCCATCTTAGGTAAGAGTGTAGAATTATACAGTGTCACACGCTTTACATATACAAAGAGGAAGAAAAAAAACGGGGAATGTAGTATTGCTGCTTTCATTTTTAAATTCAGGAGATATACGTGTTTGAAATAAGTGAAGTTAAAATGAAGTTCTCCCCGAAGCCCAGTACAGTCTAAAGGTTACCATGGTAACCTCTAGTGACAGATTAAAAAAATCAAGATTTTTAACACACACACAAAAAAAACGTGAACAAGTTTTGCTGGATTAGCTCAATCGGACGCTATCTGATGAAGAGCTTGATGTATGTATATCTTTATTTATATAGCACTGACAGTGTACTTAGCGCTTTGATGACGCTTATCCTGCTAAGCGTGTAGGGTTATGACGAAGAGCCATTGGCCGTGAGGAACAAAGGGAGTGATGGATGCAGCGCCGGGGTAAAGCCAACAGAGCCCGCGTGATACACTGGGGGGCCCGCGTGATACACTGGGGAGCCCGTTGTTGTCACTAGTCGCCATTGGTGGATTTACGTAAAAGCAAAATAAGATACAGTCTAGGGCCTCGCAATTTGAGGGGCCTCCGTAAATCCAAAGGGTCTAGTCACGCTACAAATAAATGAGAATAAAATCAATCGTGGTTTGAATCTTTAGTAACAAAACTTGAATGTACGTTAAAAGCAACCTATGTCATGTAAAGAAAAGACGGACAACAGGGACTCAACATTTCGCAGAAGAACGTAATGGTTTAGCTTAGTGCCTCACCAATTCCGGCACTGCTAGCCGGAGAGTTGCTGAGTATATTTACATACAATTTTTTTTTTATATATATAGTTTAACATATGTGAGTAGATTAGCTGTGGAAATATATTTTGGGACATTTGTTCTGATATACTACACATATTTAGTGCATTATTCTGCATTAAGAGGGCTATTATGTTGGTTACATCTGTTCTACTCTGGCTACCGAGTACTAGATTGACTCAGGGCTTACATTACTCAAGCTAGGGTTGGACAATAAAACATTTGCCTCAACAACTATATACTAAGAAAATTCTTGTAAAAATGATACTTATCACGATAAAAATACGAATAAAAATGACTTCCCCTATTCCTGAGGATCAGAGACAATTACAGAGTAAAAAAGTCTAAAAGACTGTCAATATAGAGAAAAAAAGCTATGTGCCATAAAGTGAACAAATCCGGGGTAAAGATTATACTTATGAGATAGCTGATCCTTTGGTAAAAGGTGTTAAACAATAGCTAGGCAATAAAGATTGTAAGCCCTTCAGGGCAGGGACTCCTGTTCTTATTGTTTCATGTCTGAAGCGCTTATTCCCATTATGTGTTATATTATGTCAGTGTATTGTAAAGCGCTATGTACCTGGATAGCGCTATATATATAAAGATATACATACATATCATTTGTAACCAACACCTGCTATTTTCTGCTGTCTGACACTGCTCCCTCTGCCTCTGAACTAATAACACACACTGGCTTGAATGTGCTAGATCAGAGATCCATCGACACAGGTCTGCAGGGATTAGGTACTTCATTTCTAAACTTCACTTTTCTGAAGAAAAATGGCATTTATTAAGAACAGACCATTCAATTCTGTTATTAGAACACAAGTCTTTAAGTGGCAGATTTAGTCTAGTTAAACGGTCCACACAGAAGCTTTCCTACTGTTGTCAATGCCACTTCCATGCAGCACTCACATCCCTATGATAAATCTTGTTGGCAGCAGCATCATGTTAACCCACAGCTCAGCGCCCACTATGACGTGTCAGTGTCAGCAACAATATCACATCCTCCCCCCAGCCTCAGCCACCTCCAACCAGCACCCGAGGTGGGGAGGCGGGCAGAGCTTATCCCACCTGCGGGTCCTCCATGGGGGGATTCTGGTATCCTCGGTGGATCTGCTAGGTGAGGCTGGAAGGAGGGTGGGGAGAGAGAGAGAGAGTGGGCAGAACTCGAATAGGGCGCAGACGTTCTAGAATCAGAATGTCTGAGACAATGGCAGAATGTGAGGCTGTGAACCTGCCCGCTGATGAGGAGCAACAGGGAGGGAGAGAGCCGGAGCAGCATCAGGAGGAGCAAGAGCAGCAGCAGGAGCAGGAGCAGCAACCAGGGAGGTCCTGGCTGGGTACCAGGGGTGATATGTCGCCGAGCATCAGAATCTCCCCGACTTGGCAGGGGCCCCTCCGCAGCTTGGTCATCTTCATCTGCAACAACTTCATCTTCTGGTAGGTAGCAGCCCTGGGAATGTGTCACGCTTGGGGGGGGGGGGGGGCGGGCTGTGATGGGTGAAAAATCAGCAGGGGTCGTAGGTCCTACCTTCATATAATCACTGAATGATATGATCACGGCTTGCAGCCACGGAGGGATAATTAGGGTTACCTTGGTTAGGGCAAGGGAGGCTGTTGTTTTGTTGCAGAGAAGGGTGGAGCTATCCGGTAGGTGTAGTCATTGCTGGTTTATGGCAGCATTAACTAGGTGTGGGTGGATGTGTCTGGGATCACGATGAAGTACATCATGTTATTACAGAGAGCGGTGCTGCATTGGTATGCAACTTGAGAATATGGGGTGGATGAGTGTACTGTTTACTGCTGGAGATGCAGAACTGTAACATCCCCACTCTGCACAGAGACTGAGCTCATCCCTACTCTGCTCTGTACAGGGGAATGATCTTTACAAGGACATGCTCAGCCAGTCCCGGTGCCATGTTGCAAACACTAATATCGTTCTCTCCTTAAGAAAATCATGCCTAGATCTGCAGTAAATGGGTATTGTGTCATCTTATTCCTGGTCATTTGGGAGCAGTGGCTGTCTCTTTGTTCAGTGGGTGCTAGTGTATTGTATTATTAGTGTTATGACACCCATAGGAAGAGATGAACTGAAGAGTGCGATTTTCATCATGTGTTTTACAGCTGGAGTCTTTATAATCCAGTGCTTATCAATCTGTTAATGTCTTCTCTGCCAGAGAGGCCTGGGCATGGCAAAATAATGCAAAATAATGTGCTACTGGCGCTTCTCTCTGCAAATGAAAGATGAAAACTTAATTGTGAAATTTATTTTTGTAGCCTCTTAAAATTATTATATTTGCAGCATGCCAGCCACCCTTATTCTATATATGTAAATTGTGGTGGGGCTTATATATATATATATATATATATATATATATATATATATATATATATAGCAAAAAAAAATGAGGCCTCGAAGAAACAAATATTCACCATTACTACATTTTCCTCATAACAACCCTCCCAACCTTCCCTTTAATGCCAGGGTTTCACAGCAGGGCGCAGGATAAAAACACCATTATAGCCCATTTCTACAGTACTGTACTGTAGCTGCCTTCACTTAAACGCTCTCTGTTTTTGCGAACCATTGTTCTGGCCTCCATCCAGCACTGAATGACTCAAGTGAATGCTCTTGCTAGGTTTTTTTTATCCACTATATCAGGGGTGGCCCCTCCAGCCAGCCCCCTAGGGCCACCTATAGGCCAGGTATTAGGGATATTCATGCTTCAGCACTGGTGGCTCAATCAGTGGCTCAATCACCTGTGCTGAAGCAGGGATATCCTTAAAACCTGACATGTTTGTGGCCCTTGAGGACTGGAGTTGACCACTCCTGCACTATCATATATTACTAACATTTAGCTGAATTCCCCTGGGGAGGTGAGGCCCCGCTTACTGTATATTATTATTATCTTATATATATTTATATTTATATGGTGCCAACATATTCCACAGCGCAGTGCAATGTGGGGGGTTATGGACAACAACAAAACGTAAAATACACACAACTTAAAAGCTAATGAAACAATAGGTAATGAGGTCCCTACTATGGGAAGCTTAGCATTTGAAAGTATTCTTGGGGTTTCTTAGAGATGTCGGACTGGAAATATTCTGCCAAGATCTATTGAACTATGCTCATCCCCGGAGACTCGCCAGTGCCTAGAAAACATTGTGTTGCAATACATTGCAGGTGATTCTGGCAGCAGGAGAGCTCTATTTGTTGTACCATTGTTAAACTCAGCACTTCCTATATTAACTATTAAATATATGAATGATAAAAGCATACACATAGTGGAAATGTTGCTATCCGGCAGAGTTATTGGAACTCCATTTTATGTTGCTGAGCAAAGCTGTTGCATGAAAAGCAGATGATCCTACTTCAATGCCTTTGCTGTTTCAGTCTTGCCTGGTACACACACAATAGGTGAGGCAGACACGTGATGAGTGCTATTCCCTCACCCAAACAAATAAAAACATTACATCATGCAATGACTCTGACTCCCCCCAGAGTGAACTGTTTTCCCCATGAAGACTGCCTGCAAGAATCAGGCATCATGTTACCCAGTAACTCAGTGGTTTTCACCCTGTGCTACGTGGAGTCCTGAGGTCTCGCAGAACGTTATTAGAGGGTCCACACAACAAATTGAGTAATGGTGATATTTACTTTTCAAATATTTATAAAAAAAACATTTTTAGGGGTTATTAATTACAATAATAAAAAGTTACAGTATTAGCATTAACAATGTAAAGTTATCAATGATTTATAATGCAAGAATATAATCCCTACTACGTCATAGTATTTTTAGATAACAGAAGAGTGAGAACTTGAGTTTCACAGATCTATAGATCAATAACGTTTTCAGAAGTGCTTAAAGTTTGGAAACCGCTGAACTCTAGAGCAAGGGAGTGCAATCTTTTTTCCCTGCGCCCCCCTGACGGCTCTTCCCATCTCTTCTTGCCTCCCGTGCTTACCTGGGCTCCGGCGTCAGCGTCATGACGTGACGTCACATGACCGTGGCAACGCGTCTCCAGGAGCAAGGTAAGTGCAGTTTACAGAGGCCTTCGCCGCTTCCCCGGCACTGAATTTAAGTGTCTTCGGGAAGCTCACGGGGCCTCTGTAAACCCCGCGCCCCCCGCAGACATACTCGGGGGGCGCGCCCCCCAGTTTGCGCACCGCTGCTCTAGAGCAGTGATTCCTAACCATTTTTTACATTGTGAACCCCCTGCTAGAAAATATTTGTTAGACAAATCGCCAATTAATCAATCATATTGCCTACTCATCGACTCTTAATAACAAAACAGTTTGACCGATCCCAGACAGTACAGTGTCCTGAGCTTGTGGGGGTTTGGCCTCGTCCAGGGTGGGAGCGCGTCCGCTGGCGCTCGTGCTCTGTGACGTCAGGTGCTGGGCGATTCCTGGCCAGCTAGTTGCGCGCGTGGGGGGGGGGGGACGGGGTGGCGTGCCTGTGACTTCATGTGAGCGGTTCGCCCTCAAACATCGTGCCTCTGCATGTGCACACACAGCTTGAACACAACAATTTACTTTAATTGTTTTGATCCCGCTCTCGCTCGTGTGCACGGAACCCCAACCGAGGCCTAAGGCTGCGCTCATGGTGGCGGTGGCGCTACATGCGCGCGCACTTCCTGGACGCTTACCTGATTTCCTATGGTAGTTCCTCAAGTGCCCGTGGCGCTGTGCGCTTCGACGCTGCTACATTTTGGCCAGAGAAGTAAATTTGAGATTTCGGGCTGCAGTCGCGGGACGTCAGCGTCACATGAGCTGGTTCAGCCAGTGAGGACGAACCCAGCTATGTGACGCGTCCGTGATGTGTTCGTCAGGCCCCCCGCCACGCCCCCGATCGCCTACCCAATCAACTGCAGCCTAGTGCACACATCGCTGGGGCTGCAGGAGTGCGGGAGGTGGCGCGCACAGTAGTGTGCCCGCCACCATGAGCTCGCCCTCATGGACACATGATTAATAAGGTCTCAAACTGCACCTCAGTGTGTGCAGACAGCATGACTGGTATAGCTGTCAATTACTGCAGGAGCTGCCAATATCACACCCCACCACGACTTTGGAAACACCTACTGTAATTGGCAGCTATACCATCCTACAGTAAGGTGCAGTTTGGGACCTTACTAAGTGCACCGTCCCCACACAGGGCTCAGGAACCCACTAGAATGCCTGCAATCCGCCATTACAGATTTCTTTTGGCAAACCACTTGGAGACACCTCCCAACCCCCTGTTTGTAATCACTGCTTTTGAGGATGTGTATATTCTTACGTCCTCCTGTGTATTCTTGTGGTTTTAATTTACCTGCAGTGCTGTACAGGGCCGCCGCCAGATTTCATGGGGCCCAGCACTAGAGTTTAGACCACCCCCCCCCCACCCCCCCATGTGTTGGCGGCCCTGCGAGCCCCCACCGTTCACACCCTCGTGAGCCACCTCCTCTATTTTCCCCTCTCCACGTGTATTTCTCTCACGCTCCCCCTTCCCCCCACCTCCTTCCATCTCCTCTCTCCGCTGTCACTTAATTACCCCCCTTTCATTCAATCCCGCTCCCTCAATCTCCCCCACAATAATTACCCCCACTCCCACACACACAAAATGCAACACACACAATGCAACACACAATGCAACACATGTGTGCACAATGCACACACACACACACACACACACACACACACACACACACACACACACACACACACACACACACACACACACACACACACACACACACACACACACACACACAATGCAACACACAAAATGCAACACATGCACACACATAAAATGCAACATATGCACACACATACAATGCAACACACACACACACACACACTCCCTTGTACCTGACATCACGTCCCCCCTTGTGCCTAACACCCTCTCCGCACTTGTACCTCACCGCCCCCTTGTACCTCATCCCCCCTTGTACCTCACCACCAACCCTTGTACCTCACACCACCCGCCTTGTACCTCACATCACCCCCCCTTGTACTTCACACCACCCCCCTTGTACCTCACACCACCCCCCCTTGTACCTCACCCCACCCCCCCTTGTACCTCACACCACCCCCCCTTGTACCTCACACCACCCCCCCTTGTACCTCACACCACCCCCCCCTGTACCTCACATCACCTCCCCTTGTATCTCACATCACACACCCCCCACCTTGTACCTCACATCACCTCCCCTTGTATCTCACATCACACACCCCCACACCTTGTACCTCACATCACCTCCCCTTGTATCTCACATCACACCCCCCCACACCTTGTACCTCACATCACCTCCCCTTGTATCTCACATCACCCCCCCCCCCTTGTACCCTCACATCACCTCCCCTTGTATCTCACATCACCCCCCCCCACCTTGTATCTCACATCACCTCACCTTGTATCTCACATCACCCCCCCCACCTTGTATCTCACATCACCCCCCCCCCTTGTACCTCACACCACCCCCCCTTGTATCTCACATCAACCCCCCTGGACCTCACATCACCTCGCCTTGTATCTCACATCACCCCCCCTGTACCTCACATCACCTCGCCTTGTATCTCACATCACCCCCCCATCTTGTACCTCACATCACCTCCCCTTGTATCTCACATCACCCCCCCCCCCCCACCTTGTACCTCACATCACCTCCCCTTGTATCTCACATCACCCCCCCCACACCTTGTATCTCACATCACACCCCCCCTTGTACCTCACACCACCCCCCTTGTATCTCACATCACCCCCCCCTTGTACCTCACACCACCCCCCCACCTTGTATCTCACATCACCTCCCCTTGTACCTCACATCACCTCCCCTTGTATCTCACATCACCCCCACACCTTGTACCTCACATCACCTCCCCTTGTATCTCACATCAAACCCCCCCCCCCCCTTGTACCTCACACCCCCCCTTGTACCTCACATCACCTCCCCCGCTGCACATTACGTGCCTTCTGTGCAATGCCTACAAGCCGCCGAACTTCCGGAGCGGGGGCCGGGCCTGTACGGGAGGCCACAACAACAGCAGAGAGAGGTGCCTGCTGCAGCGGGGGAGGAAATCGGGGGCCCGGCAACTGGACACGGAGCGGCGCCGGGACAGCTGGGGCCCAGTCAGAGGTCAGATCCAACTGTCAGCGCCGGCCAGCCAGCTGGCCGGGCCTCCCGCAGCCTCCGGGCCAACTGCCCTGGCTCTCCCCCCCTGCCGGCGGCACTGGTGCTGTATGAATTTGCCAGTAATCAGTAGGTAACCTACTTGAGGATAGGTTCTAAAACGTATTTTTCCTATTATTGAATTTTGTTTTCACACGTGGAATAACATTGTAAATAGAATAATACACACGCTAACCTTACAATATGTTCTCCTTCAGTTTTTATACCCATGGCACAATATGATATAGTGAGTGACCTGTACAAAGACAGGCAGTGATGTAGTCACTGGGTACTAATCCTATTTCAGAAGTCAGTGGCATAGCTGCAAGGATTCTCCTCCTTTCATAAATTGTCACACGATACTGGTGTTCTTGATTTGTATCTTTGGCTTTATCAAACAAGCGACTTAGCTGCTGAAAGGTAAAATGAAAGTCCATCAAAAAGATATTGCACTAAATAACAGTGTCGAGACTTGGGCTAACATAACTATAAACACGTATTCATATTCCAAAATCTCTTGCACTCTAGAAACTTCAAAGCTCAGCGCATAGCAGATGCTGTAAACCACAGACATCTTAGTTTATTACTTTTGGTACTAGTTTGTGGTTTAAAATAAAATAAGGGATGGAACTCTCTCTAATTCACGGTCTCATCAGAGCTTTGCTACATTCAGTGAGCAGGAAGGAGCGTATCCAACCGTACATACATTAACTATAACTAAAATTACTTTCTCTTGGCCAACTCATTTATTCAAAGGGAAGCCAGCAATGTATCTCTTTCATGTGTTCTGGCCTTCGTAACTTTATTTGATGATGTAACCAGTACAGTACATGTATTTATTGACTTATTAAACATATATATTGCTGCCAGGAAGAAAAAAAAATATTATTTTCAGTTATGTTCTGGTTCATAATTAAGAGCATGCATTACAATATTCTAAGATCAAAGGCTTTAGGTAGCAGCATCAGCACGATGCCTTTGGTACATCTTGGCTTCTCATACACACAGATGACTTTGGAGCAGGATAAATGTTCAGTCTGCAATATGCTTTTGCTGCATCACTCTGCTTGTTGACAGCGCTGTGTGTTGATGTCATCTCTGGTTTCCCTATGTTAAAGAGGCAAACAAGTAGGTGATTTGTTTGGCAATTTAATTATTATTATTCATTTTTTTTCACATAGTTTTGAAGCAGGAGGTCTCCGGAGCAGAACTCCATTAATTTTATCTTCGGAGAACCCCTGTTTCCGGATATACAGACCTCTGTAGGGGATGCCGGGTACCACTCCGCTACCAGGGTTCATGCAATGGCGGAGTTTCAACACTCCCACGCCCTGTGGACCAATAGGAAGCTGTGATGTCATCAGGTCCGGCTTCCTATTGGCCCGTGTGACGCGGGAGTTGTAAACTTTGTCGAGATACTGGTACCCTCTTTGGAGGTCCGTATTTCGGGAAGCAGGGGGTTCCCGGAGCTGAAATTAATCGGGTTCAGCACCAGAGACCCTCTGTTTCAATCCTATGTTAAAAAAAAAAAAAAAAAAAACAGTATTACATTTTTTTAAAGCCACAAATTGCTCTTTTAATATGGTGCAGCCCGCACCTTATAGTAAAATGTGGCTAGTAGAAATAAACCCGTAGTTTGAAAAAAAGTGAGGTCAGAGAAAATATAAATAGTAGAGGAGGCATGGCAGTGATGGTAGTGATAGTTTAGTGTTGAGAGGTGAGTGCGGACTGGGCAGTGACATTGAAGTTAGGATAAGGATAGAGTGGAAGTCCAGAGAAATGCAATATGAGTGGAGGTGCTCTAGAGTGAAGTGCTGCGTCTTCTTGAGTGTGTGATAGAAACTCTTCTCCTTTCCAACGCAGTTGAAAGGGAGAATCAGTGCAAGTAGATGTCCACGTCTTGTTCCACGTCTGTTGAACTCCCTGTTAAAGTACTTCACACTGTGTGCCACTTAAAAAAGGGCCTCTTTAAAGAAGGCTTCTTTCCATGCAGACGGCTGCCCCTGCAGTTATTAGAAGTGACACCCCACAGGACTTTTTGATGCTGAACACGATGGCCCTTTGCCAGTTTTTTAGGGGCTGTTCGGGATCAGTGCTCAGGGTTCGTCCCCCAGAGATAAACTGTGTTACTCTTAGCTCTGGGAACCCGTGGTTCTTTGCATATTTAACGTTATATGTGCCAGTAAAATCTAATAAGGCCTCTGGTAGTCCAATAGGAAGCGGCCATGTCCTTTCTCTATTGGCCTCTAGGAGTGAGGTCTCGATGACCGCCATATTGATTTCCCAAAAGGGACCAGAAACACTGGCTTATGAAAAGCTAAATACCTTGGGAACCAGGGGGGCTCAGAGGAACGTAATCTCAGATGAAAACAGTGCAGTGCCGGGTGCCCTCAGAGCTTATCTACGGTATGTTTCCCCAACCTTCAGGGACCCCACAGTTCTCTAGTGACAAGAGTTGATTCTTTGAGAAAACTAAAACAAATGTGCCAGCCGGGTGACGAATTGCTGCATTAGTTTGCTGAGTACAATATTATACAAATCTGAAATTGGCAAAGTAATTTGAAGATAAATTCATACACTTTCTTTGGTCTATGTTTGATAAGAACAAAAATATTCATCCATATTTTTAATGCACTGTTCAACTTTTATTTGCAACGATGATGAAATATATAAATGTGTTGTTTATAATTAATTTTATATTATAATGGTATTTTTGAGTTATAGAAGGTCCTATACCAGTCAATATCCTATAAAATAGGGGTCAGATCGTCAGTGTCAACAGATTTTCCTTTGATCCACAGATCAGTCCAAAAAAAGTCAGATTAGTTTTTATTTTACACCTGAAAGAAAAAAAAATTCGACTGACGGATTGCAAAAATCCGAGCAGATACCTCGGAATCCATCATTGGTGCCAATCGGGTTGGATTCTTCAAAATAAATATGTAAATCTATTTTCTTAATTGTAAATTTATGATGAAATCGAAATGTATATGATTTGTACTATGTCCCCCTAATCCTCCCTTTCCTTATCGCTATAATTTTTTTTGTATCCCTTCCCCATTCACCTTTGTAATTTATGAAAATGTTCAAAATAAACAGTAAAAAAACAAACCAAAAATCCGCAGTCAGATTTGAATGCAAGAAATATAATTCTTGCATGGTGGTGGTGGAGATATTTGGGGGCTCAACAAATTAGAAAAAAAGCCAATCGCCCTCCCCTCCCATCTTACTTTTTGTCTTATTGTAACCCCCCTCCCTCTCTCACCCCCTCACTTTACCCGCTGTCGAGTGTTACCGGTGCGACGTCTCCCGGCATTCTCCTGCGTCTCTC